>NC_029776.3:75634830-75649000 GCF_000817695.3 Arachis duranensis | reverse complement strand
GTCACTTAGATCAACTGATTTGGGATGGCCAATTGAAAGTCCACAATAAAGAGCAACTTAGATACAGAACATTTAGTTATCCAAAGAGATGCTGGGCATCAATGATCCTAGGAAGAATTAATGAGCCATGTGTCTGTGGTGAAAGATGTTGAGCAAAAGAAAAGAAAATAAAGCCAAAGGCTATGCTGCAGCATTTGACACCCAACCTCTAAAAGAATAATAAGCTTGTTAAGCACTGTAAGCCAAGAAAAGCTAGCAAGGGAGTGAGTAAAAAGTGAGCCTTATAACAGCAAGTTTAGCAAGCTTTTGAGGAAAGATATATATTATGTAACAGGAATAATAACCTGAGTTGTCATTGTCTGCATAAATGCCCCATAGATCAAGTTCTGCTATCTGCATAATAAGGATAAGTATCCTTTTCTTATTCATTCCATTTACTCTTAGTTTTGATGCTTGCTTGGGGACAAGCACGATTTAAGTTTGGTGTTGTGATGACAAGTCATCATATACCCATTTTTCAAGCTAATTTCACTTGTTTTGTTAGCATTTATGCACTTTCTTGTATCCTAAGTAAGTGATTTGGAGTGAAAATGCATAACTTCTCTAAATCAAGCAACCACCATGAAATTAATGTTAATCCATGAGGTTTGAGCTAATTTTAATTGAATTTTAATTGATTTATAAGCCTCTTGAATTTAGTGATACTTGGAGTGTTGTTTTGGTTTATTATAGGTGAAGAAAAGAAAAGAAAAGGAAAAGCGTGGCCTAAGAAGTGTAGCCCAAGGAAAGGAAAGCGTGGCCAAAGTAATAGAAAGCGTGCCGCATGCAATGGGGAGGCAAACATTGCCCTCCACAAGGGCAGACTGCCCTCTAGGAGGGCAACATAAAGGAACCAACCAAGGAAGGTAACTCTGCCCTGCCCACTACAAGGGCAGAGCACAAAATGGTGCCTTGGAACCAAGAAGAAGAGAACCTTGCCCTGCCCTCCACAAGGGCAGTATCGGGCTCTCCAAGGAAAGAAATCAAAAGAAAAATGCCTATGATGCATGCCACAAGGATCGAACAAGGAACCATGAGGAAGCTAGGACTTAAGGTTGATTGCCGTGCCAAGAAACCAAGAAAAATGATGAGCGTGTGCTTCTGCCGTGTTTCGAACACGGGACGTGAAAGAGGGAACATTGCCCTGCCCTCTGCGCGGGCAGGGCAGCATCTTGTGTGTGGCGCACCAAGAAGCAAATCTGGCGCACCATGGCACGTTCCTGGCAGCATCTCGCGCACCATGGCACGTTCCTGGTAGCATCTGGCGCACCAAGCTCAATCCTGGTAGCACCAAAATTTCCTGCCCTGCCCTCCGCGAGGGCAGGGCAGCATCCTATGCACCAAGAAAAATTCTGGCGCACCAATTCTTGATTCTGGCGCACCAATTCTCGTTCCTGGCAGCACCAAGCACGCACCGTGGCGCACCAACCTTTCCTGCCCTGCCCTTGGCACGGGCAGGGCAGCATCTCACGCACCATGCCGCGCCAAGCTCGCACAACGCCGCACCAACCGTCCGCACCATGCACCAATTTTCTGCCCTGCCCTCCACAAGGGCAGGGCAGCCTCCTGGAGCAACATTTTGGGCCAAAAATTCAAATTAAAAATCCATTTGAATTCATTTCTTCACCAAATCAAAAGCCCATCCAAATCCCAAAATCCAAGAATAGAAAGTGTATAAATAGGAGTTAGTTTGATGTAATTAGGACCTTTGGACTTACTTTTGGCTTAGCCTTTGAATTTGCACTTTCTTGGAGCTTTGAAGTTCTTGTAATTGTTCTTGAGAGATTTGACCGAGCACTCAGAGGATTAAGGGAGAATTGACTGATCTCCTTCCTCATTCTTACTCGGGCAATTCTACTCTTCTGTTTCTGAGTTTTGGGTGTGTGAAATTGAGGAAATTCTGTCTCAATTCCCATCTAAAATCTCTTTAGATACTTTTCTGCATAATTGAATTTGATTTCTGTTCTTCTACTACTTCTTCTTCAATTTCTTATCAATTGCTTCGTGAACTTGGATCTAGGAAGGCAAATAGAGATCTAGGCTCTGCTACCTAGTCTCTTGAGACCTGAGACCACAATTTACTTTTGGTTCTTCTGTGAACCTCTGCTGCATTTTATTTCCTTTATGTTTGAATGCTTATTGCTTCTAATTCAATTTCTGCTCAATCAATTGTTGCAATTTACTTTCTCTTTGTTTAGATTCTGCAATCCCAATCCTCAAACCCCTTTTATATTCAAGCCATTTATCTTTCTTGCCATTTAAGTTACTGTAATTTACATTTCTTGCACTTTAAGTTTCAGTCATTTACTTTCTTGTTCTTTAAGATTCTGCAAATTTATTTTCCTGTTCTTTAATTTACTGCACTTTTCCCTTCCCCCTTTACATTTACTGTCATTTACTTCTTGTTAAACACAAATCACTCAACCAAAACTTGATTCGCTTGACTAAATCACCCACTAAACTAAAATTGCTCAATCCTTCAATCCCTGTGGGATCGACCTCACTCATGTGAGTTATTATTACTTGATGCGACCCGGTACACTTGCCGGTGAGTTTTGTGTTGGATCGTTTTCCACACATCAAGCTCCTCACCTCCAACCATGGGGTTTAGAGACTCATGCCGTAGAAGATACAATAAGAAACGTGTAATGTGTCATGAGGTAAAGATACAATGTCAAAATATCCTATTTATAGTGAACTAGTAACCTAGGATATACAGAAATGAGTAAATGATGTAAAAATCCACTTTCGTGGTCTACTTGGTGTGTGCTTGGGCTGAGCATTGAAGCTTTCATGTGTAGAGACTTTTTCTGGAGTTAAACGCCAGCTTTTGTGCCAGTTTGGGCGTTTAACTCCAATTCTTGTGCCAGTTCCGGCGTTAAACGCCAGGAATTCTGAAGCTGATTTGCAATGCCGGTTTGGGCCATCAAATCTCGGAAAAAGTATAGACTATTATATATTGCTGGAAAGCCCAGAATGTCTACTTTCCAACGCAATTGAGAGCGTGCTAATTGGGCTTTTGTAGCTCCAGAAAATCCACTTCGAGTGCAGAGAGGTCAGAATCCAACAACATCTGCAGTCCTTTTTCAGCCTCTGAATCAGATTTTTGCTCAGGTCCCTCAATTTCAGCCAGAAATTACTTGAAATCATAGAAAAACACACAAACTCATAGGAAAGCCCAGAAAAGTGAATTTTAAATAAAAACTAATAAAAACATACTAAAAACTAACTAAAATGTACTAAAAACATACTAAAAACAGTGCCAAAAAGCGTATAAATTATCCGCTCATCAAGTAGCCATTAACAACGGTGATGCCCTACATACAGCTTGCCATGGAAAGGAGTAAGAAGGATTGAAGGAAGGCAGTAGGAAAGCAGAGATCCAACAGGGACAAAGCATCTCTATACACTTCTCTGAAATTCTCACCAATGATTTACATAAGTATTTCTATCTTTATTTTCTGTTTATTTATTATTATTATTCGAAAACTCCATAACCATTTATTATCCGCCTAACTGAGATTTACAAGATGACCATAGCTTGCTTTATACCAACAATCTCTGTGGGATCGACCCTTACTCACGTAAGGTTTATTACTTGGATGACCCAGTGCACTTGCTGGTTAGTTGTGCAAAGTTGTGAAGAAAGTGCTGAGTTAGTAGATGCGCATACCAAGTTGAATGCCATTAATGGAGATCATAATTTTGTGCACAAAGTTTTTGGCGCCGTTGCCGAGGATTGTTCGAGTTTGGACAACTGACGGTTCATCTTGTTGCTCAAATTAGGTAATTTTCTTTTTGGTTTATTTTCGAAAAAAATTGTTTCAAAAATTTATCACCTATTTTCAAAAATTTTCAGAGTTTTTAAGAATGAATTATAGATTTTCATGTAATATGTTAAAGCCTGGTTGGCTGTAAAGCCATGTCTAATTCCTGGACCGGAGCTTTTGACTAATATTACATGATTCATGGAATTCTGATTGAGGACTTTGGATTCATTACTTCCTTTTTCCAAAATATGTTTTCAAAAAATTTATTACAAAAATCTAAAAAAAATTTAGAAAATCATAAAAACCAAAAATATTTTGTGTTTTTTGTTTGAGTCTTGAGTCAATTTTTAAGTTTGGTGTCAGTTGCATATTTCTAAAAATTTATGCATTTTTCGAAAATTCATGCATGTTCTTCATGATCTTCAAGTTGTTCTTGGTAAGTCTTCTTGTTTGATCTTGATGTTTTCTTGTTTTGTGTCTTTTGTTGTTTTTCATGTGCATTTTTGCATTCATAGTGTCTAAGCATTAAAGATTTCTAAGTTTGGTGTCTTGCATGTTTTCTTTGCATAAAAAATTTTTCAAAAATATGTTCTTGATGTTCATTATGATCTTCAAAGTGTTCTTGGTGTTCATCTTGACATTCATAGTGTTCTTGCATGCATCATTGGTTTTGATCCAAAAATTTTCATATTTTGGGTCATTTTTATGTTTTTTCTCTCATAATTCCAAATTCAAAAATAAAAAAATATCTTTTCCTTTTTTCTCTCATAAATTTCAAAAATTTGAGTTGACTTAGTCAAAAACTTTTTAAAACTTAGCTATTTCTTATAAGTCAAGTCAAATTTTCAATTTTAAAAAAAAATCTTATCTTTTCAAAAACTTTTTCAAAAATCATATCTTTTTTATTTTTTTATGGTTTTCGAAAATTTGAAAACATTTTCAAAATCTTTTTCTTAATTTTATTTCAAAACTTAACTAATAAGTAATGTGATTGATTCAAAAATTTGAAGTTTGTTACCTTCTTGTTAAGAAAGGTTCAATCTTTAAATTCTAGAATCATATCTTTTAGTTTCTTGTTAGTCAAGTAATTAATTTTAATTTTAAAAATTAAATCTTTTCAACCATATCTTTTTAATCATATCTTTTTATCATATCTTTTTAAATCATATCCTTTTCAAAAATTTGATTTCAAAATATCTTCCAACTTCTTATCTTTTCAAAATTGATTTTCAAATCTTTCTCAACTAACCAATTAACTTTTGTTTATTTTTTATCTTTTTCAAAACCACCTAACTAATTTTATCTCTCTAATTTTTGAAAATTACCTCCCTCTTTTTCAAAATTCTTTTAATTAACTAATTGTTTTAAATTTTAATTTTAATTTTAATTCTTCCTTTAATTTTCGAAAATCACTAACCCTTTTTCAAAATTAATTTTTGAATTCTCTCCCTCTCATCTTCTTCTATTTATTTATTTATTTATTTACTAACACTTCTCTTCATCTCAAGAATCTAAACCTATCTTCACCCTTGTGTTTGGATTCTTACCTTTTCCTTCTTCTATTCCTTTCTTCTTCAACTAATATAAAGAAATCTCTCTCCTGTGGTAAAGAGGATCCATATTATTATTTTCTGTTCCCTTCTTTTTCATATGAGCAGGAGCAAGGACAAGAATATTCTTGTTGAGGCAGATCCTGAACCTGAAATGACTCTGAAGAGAAAACTAAGAGAAGCTAAATTACAACAATCCAGAGACAACCTTACAGAAATTTTCAAAAAGGAAGAGGAGATGGCAACCGAAAATAATAATGCAAGGAGGATGCTTGGTGACTATACTACACCTACTTTCAAATTTGATGGAAGAAGCATCTCAATCCTTTCCATTGGAGCAAACAATTTTGAGCTAAAACCTCAACTAGTTGCTCTACTGCAATAGAACTTCATGTTCCATGGACTTCCATCAGAAGATCCCTACCAGTTTTTAACTGAGTTCTTGTAGATATGTGAGACTGTTAAGACTAATGGAGTAGATCCTGAAGTCTACAGGCTTATGCTTTTCCCTTTTGCTATAAGAGACAAAGCTAGAACATGGTTGGACTCACAACCCAAAGATAGCCTGGACTCTTGGGATAAGCTGGTCACGACCTTCTTGGTTAAGTTCTTTCCTCCTCAAAAGCTGAGCAAGCTTAGAGTGGATGTTTAGACATTCAAACAAAAAGATGGTGAATACCTCTATGAAGCTTGGGAAAGATACAAGCAGATGACCAAAAGGTGTCATTCTAACATGCTTTTAGAGTGGTCCATTTTGGATATATTCTATTATGGCCTATCTGAATTCTCTAAGATGTCACTGGACCATTCTGCAGGTGGATCCATTCACCTAAAAAAACACCTGCAGAAGCTCAAGAACTTATTGACATGGTTGCAAATAACCAGTTTATGTACACTTCTGAGAAAAATTTTGTGAATAATGGGACACCTCAAAGGAAGGGAGTTCTTGAAATAGATGCTCTGAAAGCCATATTAGCTCAAAAAAAATGTTGACTCAGCAAGTCAACATGATTTCTCAAAGACTGAATGGATGGCAAAATACATCCAACAGTACTAAAGAGGCGTCTTTTGAAGAAGAAGCTTATGATCCTGAGAACCCTGCAATAGCAGAGGTAAATTACATGGGTGAACCTTATGGAAACGCCTATAATTCCTCATGGATAAATCATCCAAATTTCTCATGGAAGGATCAATAAAAGCCTCAACAAGGCTTTAATAATGGTGAAAGAAATAGGCTCAGCAATAGCAAGCCTTATCCATCATCTTCTTAGCAATAGACAGAGAATTCTGAGCAGAGCACTCCTAACTTAGCAAACTTAGTCTCTGATCTGTCTAAGGCCACTTTAAGTTTCATGAGTGAAACAAGGTCCTCCATTAGAAATTTGGAGGCACAAGTGGGCCAGCTGAGTAAGAAAGTCACTGAAACTCTTCCTAGTACTCTCCCAAGCAATACTGAAGAGAATCCAAAAAGAGAGTGCAAGGCCATTGACATAATTAACATGGCCGAACCTAGGGAGGAAGGGGAGGATGTGAATCCCAATGAGGAAGACCTCATGGGACGTCTCCCAGGCAAGAAGGAGTTCCTTATTGAGGACTTGAAGGAATCTGAGGCTCATATAGAGACCATAGAGATCCCATTAAACCTTCTTCTGCCATTCATGAGCTCTGAAGACTATTCTTCCTCTGAAGAGGATGAAAATGTAATTGGAGAGCAAGTTGCACAATATCTAGGAGCCATCATGAAGCTGAATGCCAAATTGTTTGGTAATGAGACTTGGGAAGGTGAACCTACCTTGCTCATTAGTGATCTAGATACACGGGTTCAGCAAACTTTACCTCAAAAGAGACAAGATCCTGACAAATTCTTAATACCATGTACCATAGACACCATGACCTTTGAGAAGGCTCTGTGTGACCTAGGGTCAGGCATAAATCTTATGCCACTCTCTGTAATGGAGAAGCTGGGGATCATTGAGATACAGCCTGCTATATTCTCATTACAAATGTCAGACAAGTCAGTAAGACAAGCTTATAGATTGGTAGAGGACATGGTAGTGAAGGTTGAAGGCCTTTACATCCCTGCTGATTTCATTATCTTAGACACTAGGAAGGACAAGGATAAATGCATCATCCTTGGAAGACCCTTCCTAGCCACAGCTGGAGCTGTAATTGATGTTGATAGAGGAGAGCTAGTCCTTCAATTGAATGGGGACTACCTTGTGTTTAAAACTCAAGGATATTCCTCTACAACCATGGAGAGGAAGCATGAAAAGCTTCTCTCAATACAAAGTCAAACAAAGCCCCCACAATAAAACTCTAAGTTTGGTGTTGGGAGGCCACAACCAAACTCTAAGTTTGGTGTTGAATCCCCACATTCAAACTCTAAGTTTGGTGTTGGGAGTCTACAACTTTGACCTGATCATCTGTGAGGCTCCATGAGAGCCCACTGTCAAGCTAGTGACATTAAAGGAGTGCTTATTGGGAGGCAACCCAATCTTTATTTATCTATTTTTATTTTTTATTTTATTGTTCTTTTGTGTTTTATTAGGATCATGATCATGTGGAATCACAAAATAATTACTAAAATTAAAAACAAAATCAAAAACAATAGAAGAAATAGCACACCTTGGAAGAAGGGCTCACTGGCATTTAAATGCCAGTAAGGAGCATCTGGCTGGCGTTCAACACCAGAACAGAGCATGGATCTGGCGTTGAATGCCAGAAACATGCAGCAATCTGGCGTTTAAACGCCAGGATTGCACACTGAGGAAAGCTGGCATTCAACGCCAGAAACATGCTGCAGACTGGCATTGAACGCCCAAAACAAGCATAAAACTGGCGTTTAACGCCAGAAACAAGCATCAATTTGGCGTTAAATGCCAGGATTGCATGCAGAGGGTGTTTTACACACCCAATTGGTGTAGGGATGTTAAATCCTTGACACCTCAGGATCTGTGGACCCCACAGGATCCCCACCTACCTCAACTCACCTTTTCTCTTCATCACCAATCACCTCAATCTCTTTTCCTCATCACCTCTTCACCACTCACATCCATCCATCCTTCCCACCCAAACCCACCCTAAATGGCCAAAACTCAAACCTCTCTCCCTCTCCTCCATCTCTTCTTCTTCTTCTTCTATTATATCTTCTCTTTGCTCGAGGGCGAGCAATATTCTACGTTTGGTGTGGTAAAAGCATAGCTTTTTTGTTTTTCCATAACCACCTATGGCACCTATGGCCGGAGAAACCTCTAGAAAAGAAAAAGGGAAGACAAAAGCTTCCACCTCTGAGTCATGGGAGATGGAGAGATTCATCTCAAGGGTCCATAGCTCAGTAGAAGAGCATTTGACTGCACATCAAGAGAGCATGAGGAATTCCCTCATCAAGAAATCCCTGAGATACCTCAGGGGATACATTTTCTTCCACATAATTATTGGGAGCAACTAAGGATAGGAGCACCAAAATCACTAGGGATCAAGCAACAAAGGCAAGGAAGAGACATAGAAGAGCTCAAGGATATCATTGGTTCTTCAAGAAGAAAGCACCACCATCACTAAAGTGGACTCATTCCTTGTTCTTATTCTTCTATTTTTTGGTTTTTTTTATGCTATGTGTTTATTTATGTTTGTGTCTTTACTACATGATCATTAGTATTTAGTAACTATGTCCTAAGGCTATGAATAATTCCATGAACCCTTCACCTCTCTTAAATGAAAAATGTTTTAATACAAAAGAACAAGAAGTACATGAGTTTCGAATTATCCTTGAATTTAGTTTAATTATATTGATGTGGTGACAATACTTTTTGTTTTTTGAATGAATGCTTGAACAGTGCATATTTTTTATCTTTTTGTTTATGGATGTTAAAATTGTTGGCCCTTGAAAGAATGATGAACAAAGAGAAATGTTATTGACAATCTGGAAAAAATCATAACATTGATTCTTGAAGCAAGAAAAAGCAGTGAAGAACAAAGCTTGCGAAAAAAAATTTATTTTGCGAAAAAAAAAGAAAATAGAAAGAAAAAGAAAAGCAAGCAGAAAAAGCCAATAGCCCTTAAAACCAAAAGGCAGGGGTGAAAAGGATCCAAGGCTTTGAGCATCAATGGATAGGAGGGCCCACGAAAATAAAATCCAGGCCTAAGCGGCTAAATCAAGCTGTCCCTAACCATGTGCTTATGGCATGCAGGTCCAAGTGAAAAGCTTCAGACTGAGTGGTTAAAGTCGTGATCCAAAGCAAAAAGAGTGTGCTTAAGAGCTCTGGACACCTCTAATTGGGGACTTTAGCAAAGCTGAGTCACAATCTGAAAAGGTTCACCCAGTTATGTGTCTGTGGCATTTATATATCCGGTGGTAATACTAAAAACCAAAGTGCTTAGGGCCACGGCCAAAACTCATAAAAGTAGCTGTGTTAAAGAATCAACAAACTTAACTAGGAGAATCAATAACACTATCTGCAATTCTAAGTTATGTAACGGCCTAGCCCCGAAGAAATGGCGCTTTTTCGGGATCAAACGGAATTTTTACAGAATTTTTAGGAATTCCTATGCATATAAGCACCTCCACTGCACAGGTGCTGCGTCATCAAGCTGCTGAGTCAGCAGCTTGATTGCACAGGACACCTCTCCTAATCTAAGAAGGCACGTCGCGAAGAGTTGCATTTTTGAGCCACTTCGGGCCCGAATTTCAAAATTCTGATTTCCGTGGTTAGTCTCTATGTGATGAGCCGGTCATGAATTTCGAGAGAAAAATTATATTAATATAATATTCATATATTATTTTTTTATTCTGAATATTATATTATTATCTTCTCTACTCTGATTAATGTTGATCTATGTTTAGTAATATAATAACTGAGCTAGAAATCTACCGGTAACGGATAATACTGGCATTCTTAGATGAACTTAGCACTGCTAATGCTTCATCATATATCTTTTATTCTTATGATTATCCAGTTACTAGTGTCATTTACACTAAGTAACTTAATGTTTATCCATTAGCAGTGTAATTACTTAAGTTCTAATACATCTAGCTTTAGTAATTATCCTTTTCTGAGATATTTTGACAAGTAACTTTTGGATAATCATCATCCAAAAGCCACGGCCTCCCTTGGATAGCTTGGCTATCATTTTTGTTCTTGGAAAAGCTTAGAACACCATGAAAGAAAACCATGAAACTTCCATGAACACCTGAGCTTATTTCTCCGTTCTTTCTCAAACCGGAACCCTTATCAAAAATCTAATCTTACCAAAGTGTTCACCTCTTCCTCCTCTTCATTTCTATGTTACTTTTCATGGAGTAAATCAAGGTATGAAGGCTTCTCCTCCTCCTTGAAGGTTCGACCATGGTGGTTCCTTAAGCTAATGATGTTTTCTTCATGCTTTCTCTTAGGATCTCTTATTCAATCACCAAAAGCTCCAAGAAAACGTGATTTCTAGTTACCTTAAGGTGAGGAAAACCTTCTTTTCATCATCATGAAGCTTCAGCCTTCATGGTTCATAAGATTCTAAAGTTGTTGTTGATGTTAAAATATGTGCAAAAGTGCTTCTGGAAGCTTGTTTTTGGTACAATCGAGGTACAAATCGGTTAACGAAAAGATTGAAAAACTAGCTGAAAATCAAGTGGAAACCTGATGAACTTTGGAAAAAAATGTTTTTGGTATTTGAAGGACAAGAAAAACGTTGGGTTTGATGGTTTTGGGGTCAAAATGCAATTATTAAAAAGTTTGGGGTTGAAAATTAATTAATCAAAAGTTGAGGGGCTAAAGTGCAATTATTATAAGTTATAGGGGTCAGAGTGCAATTTCCAAGAAGTCCGGGGACCAAGAAGTCCAGTGGTCAAAATGCAATTTTTGAAAGTTAAATAAAGTATTATTATTTTAATAATAAAATATTAATATATTATTTTATTAATAATATTATTTTAATAATAATATTATTTAATTAATAATAATAAAATATTGATAAAAAGACAGTTTTTCCTAAAAGCCTCAGGAAGGCAGTTTTGAGTCCAGAATTCTCTAATTTCCTTTACTAAACACCTAAGAAGAGGAGGTATAAGAGAAGATATAGAGGTATATGAGGTAAAGAAACAAGATTTTGAAACCTGTGTTTATGTTAAAAAGAAAAGGAGTTAAAAGTGATATAGCTGTGTACCTGACCTTACAGAGTAAACAGAGAATTGTAAAATGAGCTTTTTGTGATGTTGTAATGCTTGATTTATGATGATTGCTAAGTGATGGAAAGTTTGGTTATATGTGAATTATGAGCCTTCGGGCAATGCTTGTGAATGTTGTGCAGGCATGCCCGTATTGTGATGTTGCTTCCCAGATAGGTTGCGGTAGAGTAGTACTGGACGCCCGTATTGTGATGTTGCTTCCCAGACAGGCTGCGGTAGAGTAGTACCAGCCCTGCAAGCTGAATGCTTGGTAGAGGCCTGACTCGCATACCTGCGGTATATTGAGACCTGAGCAAATACCAGCCCTGCAAGTCGAGAGCACTTGGTAGAGGGTATGCGGTACTTAATCTGGGATTAAGTTCTGGGAAGGCCCTATCTGACTTGGAGGGTCGGATTGCGTCGGGTGCGGGTCGAAACCGACAAATGAGCTCATTACCTGCAGTAGGGACAGACATGCATCATACTTGTTTGTGCATTATTTATTGCTTATCTTCTTGTGTTCTTGTTCTATTCCTTGTTTGTTTGAGCATAACTGTGTGATTGCATATTAATGTGTGAATGTGCATTTACTTCCTATTTTCTCTCTTGTTCATGTGTTAGTTTATGTTGCTGTTATGTACATATTACTCTACATTTATTTATACTTCTATGTCCACAGACATTATAAATGAACTTAACTGTAACCCCGACCTTACTAAGAACTCTCCAGTTCTTACCCCCTTACACCTCTACAAAAGGACACATGAGTCCTATTCTACGAGATTGATCCACCGTACATCCACGAGGACCCGGTGCGCGGCGAGTATTACATCTACTGTGCGGTACCTCGTATCCGTAATTATGTAGTTCGTGGTAGACCTTTCTAGTACCCTATTAGCACAGCATACTTTAATCCTGATGCACCCTATGATTTTCCTTTATCTTGGTTACATCCTGAGGAGCAGATGCCACCTCCACCTGACTATCCTCCTCCACCTGAACCTCCTCTACCTGATGAGCCTATACCTACCCAGCCTATCCATGAGTCACCTCCTGCACCTTTTGTCCTTGATGAGTGGGGTGTTCCTGTGTTGCCACCCGAGCTTGATCCTTTACCTGAGCCGATCGAGCCTCATATCTTTGATGAGCAGCAGGGACATGAGTATGATCAGATCATGGAGGTGCCATCTCCTTCTCCCGACTGTATTTTGTTTGGTAGCTATCCTTTTATGGTTCCTGTGGCCAGCAGTGGTTCCTCTGCTATCACTCCGGCAGAAGAAGATGACGAGGAAGAAGAAGATCCAGAGGAAGATCCTAACTTCATAGTTATCTCCTCTGACAGCGATGACGATGAGCCGGGCAAGGCGCCAGCAGGCGAGTATCACCATTCGCCCGGTGGTTTTCCGTGAGGTACTCTGGACCAGGACTGAGGAGATTTTTTTTTGAGACGCCTAGTCTAACTTCAGTACATTAGAGTGTCTCCTTCACTTTTGTTAGCATGATTAGAGGGAATAGGCATATCATAGAGTTAGGCTAGCCGGGGTGCCAGCTTAGGGGCTTTTGGTCAGGCCAGGCCCTGGGGTGTTGATGAGCGGATATTTTATACGCTTTTTGGGGTAATTTCATGTAGATTTTAGCATGTTTTAATTAGTTTTTAGTAGAATACTATTAGTTTTTAGGCAAAAATCATATTTCAGGACTTTACTATGAGTTTGTGTGTTTTTCTGTGATTTCAGGAAATTTCTGGCTGAAATTGAGGGAGCTGAGCAAAAATCTGAGTTAGGCTGAAAAAGGACTGCTGATGCTGTTGGATCCTGACCTCCCTGCACTCGGAATGGATTTTTTGGAGCTACAGGGGTCCAATTGGCGCGCTCTCAACGGTGTTGGAAAGTAGACATCCAGGGCTTTCCAGCAATATATAATAGTCCATACTTTGCGCGAAGATAGACGACGTAACTTGGCGTTGAACGCTAAGTACATGCTGTTGTCTGGAGTTAAACGCCAGAAACAAGTCATGATCCGGAGTTGAACGCCCAAAACACGTTATAACTTGGAGTTCAACTCCAAGAAAAGCCTCAGCACGTGGATAGCTTTAGTCTCAGCCCCAGCACACACCAAGTGGGCCCCAGAAGTGGCTTTCTGCACCAATTATCTTAGTTTACTCATATTCTGTAAACCTAGGTTACTAGTTTACTATTTAAACAACTTTTAGAGATTTATCATGTACCTCATGACATTTTCAGATCTAAATTACATACTTTTTGATGGCATGAGTCTCTAAACCCCATTGTTGGGGGTGAGGAGCTCTGCAGCGTCTCAATGAATTAATGCAATTACTTTTGTTTTCCATTCAAACACGCTTGTTCTTATCTAAGATGTTCATTCGCGCTTAATTATGGAGAAGGTGATGATCCGTGACACTCATCACCTTCCTCAATCCATGAACGTGTGTCTGACAACCACCTCCGTTCTACATTAGATTGAATGAGTATCTCTTAGATTCCTTAATCAGAATCTTCGTGGTATAAGCCGGATTGATGGCGGCATTCATGAGAATCCGAAAAGTCTAAACCTTGTCTGTAGTATTCCGAGTAGGATTCTGGGATTGAATGACTGTGACGACCTTCAAACTCCTGAAGGCTGGGCGTTAGTGACAG
>NC_029776.3:75632214-75634637 GCF_000817695.3 Arachis duranensis | reverse complement strand
GTAAGGTATTACTTGGACGACCCAGTGCACTTGCTGGTTAGTTGTACGGATTACAAATTCGTGCACCAAGTTTTTGGCGCCATTGCCGGGGATTGTTGAGTTTGAACAATTGAAGGCATATTTTATTTCTTAGATTAGGAATAATTTATTTCTGTTGTTATAGAGTCATTAAATTCTGATAGGATAATTTCTTTTCAAAAATTTTCAAAAAAAATATATTTTTTCTTTATCATTTTTTTTTTTCGTAAGTTTAGTGTCCTGTTCTAAGTTTGGTGTCAATTGCATATTTTGTATGCACCTGAAAATTTTTAAATTATACTTTTATCCATAAATATAATACATCTTTAAAATCAACACTGAAGTTACTGCCCAATTGGCTGGAGCATTAGTAGTTGTTCTTCATAATTTGGTATCTTCTTTAAAATCTTTTTCAAAAATAATTTTTCTTGATTTAATCTTGTGCCAAACTTTAAGTTTGGTGTTTTCTTGCTAATCTTTTCATAATTTTCGAAAATTTATGTTGGTTTTCTAAAAATTTTAAGTTTGGTGTTCTTTATTTTGTTCATGGGTTCTTGAGTCTTTATTGTGTTTTGATCTTAAAATTTTTAAGTTTGGTGTTCCTTGGTGTTTTCCCTCCAAAATTTTCGAAAATAAGGAGCATTGGATCTAAAAAATTTTAAGTCTTGTGTCTTTTGTGTGTTTTTCTCTTTCATAAAAAAAAATTTCAAAATTCAAAAAAATATATCTTTTCTAACTATTTTTAAGCTATATTTTCGAATTTTTTTTATATTCAGATTTCAATTTCAAAATTTTTCAAATCTTATCCCTTTTAAGATTTTAAATTTCAAAAAAAAAAATAGTTGTTTCTTGTAAGTCAAGTCAAGATTTCAATTTTAAAAAAATCTTATCTTTTCAAAATTTTTTTCAAAATCAATTTTTTTCTTTTTCTTTTTATTATTTTTGAAAATTATTTAAAAATATTTTTCAAAATCTTTTTCTTAATTTTATTTCAAATTTTCGAAAATTTAGCTAACAAGTAATGTGATTGATTCAAAAATTTTGAAGTTTGTTACTTTCTTGTTAAGAAAGGTTCAATCTTTAAATTCTAGAATCATATCTTTTAGTTTCTTGTTAGTCAAGTAATTAATTTTAATTTTACAGATTAAATTTTTTTAATCATATCTTTTACTCATATCTTTTATATCATATCTTTTTAAATCATATCTTTTTAAAAAATTTGATTTCAAAATATCTTCTTATCTTCTTATCTTTTCAAAAGTTGATTTTCAAATCTTTTTCAACTAACTAATTAACTTTTTGTTTATTTCTTATCTTTTTCAAAAATATCCTAACCACTTTTTCTCTCTCCTCAATTTTTTTCGAAAATCTTCACAAAACATTTTCAAATTTTTTAATTTTAATTTTATTTCATTTTTATTTTATCTTATTTTATTTTATTATTTCGAAAATAAACTTTTATATATAATAAAATAAATAATATCAACATCCAAAAAGCTCAGATTTCTCTAGACCACTCAGCTTGTGGATCTATACATATGAGAAAAACAATTGAAGAAGCTTAAGAGCTTATTGATACAGTTGCCAGAAATCAGCATCTGTACCTAAGCAGTAAACCTTCCATGAAAGAAGAAGCTAAAACAGTAACTGCTGAACTCAGTCCTGTAGATCAGGCTAATGAATTCAATCAGCAATTAGACTTTCTAACTCAGTAGCTAGCCAAATTCAAGGAAATACTACAGGAAACAAGAATGGCTAACAGGAATATGGAAGTACAGTTAAGGCAAACAGAAAAGCAACTGTCAAAACAAATAGCAGAAGAATGCCAAGCAGTTCAACTAAGAAGTGGGAAAATATTAAATACCTCACTTCAAAGCAGCAGGAAGCCAAGAAATGAACAAATGGCTACTCAAAATCCCTCTGAGGACAATCAGAGCCCAGAGAGGAATAATGCTGGCGCTGAACGCCCAGACCATGCTCATTCCTGGCGTTCAATGCCAGAAACAAGCATGAATCTGGCATTGAACACCCAAAGGGAGCACAGTTCTGGCGTTCAGACGCCAGTCACAAATGGGGAGATGGCGTCTAACGCCACTCCAGCTTCCACCCCTGGCATTCAAATGCCAGTGGGGGATCAGTCACATACAAGTGCTGATGACAACCCTTCTAAAATGGCTTCCCAACCCACTTCTGTAGGTAATAAACCTGCAGCAACTAAGGTTGAGGAATACAAAGCCAAAATGCCTTATCCTAAAAAACTCCGCCAAGCGGAACAGGATAAGCAATTTGCCCGCTTTGCAGACTATCTCAGGACTCTTGAAATAAAGATTCCGTTTGCAGAAGCACTTGAGCAAATACCCTCTTATGCTAAGTTCATGAAAGAGATCTTAAGTCATAAAAAGGAG
>NC_029776.3:75628277-75630983 GCF_000817695.3 Arachis duranensis | reverse complement strand
ACCAGGATATGTCTTCAACTTGCTGATGGCTCCATTAAATACCCATCAGGCGTGATTGAGGACATGATTGTCAAGGTTGGGTCATTTGCCTTTCCTACTGATTTTGTGGTGCTGGAAATGGAGGAGCACAAGAGTGCAACTCTCATTCTAGGAAGACCATTCCTAGCAACTGGCCGAACCCTCATTGACGTCCAAAAAGGGGAAGTAACCTTGAGAGTCAATGAGGAGGAGTTCAAGTTGAATGTTGTCAAAGCCATGCAACATCCAGACACCCCAAATGACTGCGTGAGTGTTGATATTATTGACTCTCTGGTAAGAGAGGTCAATATGGCTGAGAGTCTCGAATCAGAGCTAGAGGACATCTTTAAAGACGTTCAGCCTGATCTGGAGGAATTAGAGAGAATAGTAGAACCTCTGAAAATCCCTCAGGAAGAGAAAAAATCTCCTAAACCCGAGCTCAAACCATTACCACCTTCCCTAAAATATGCATTCCTGGTAGAAGGTGATACCTTTCCAGTGATCATAAGCTCTACCTTAGAGCCACAGGAAGAGGAAGCACTAATTCAAGTACTAAGGACACACAAGACAGCTCTTGGGTGGTCCATCAGTGATCTTAAGGGCATTAGTCCAGCCAGATGCATGCACAAGATCCTATTGGAAGGTGACGCCAAGCCTGTGGTCCAACCACAAAGGCGGCTTAACCCAGCCATGAAGGAAGTGGTGCAAAAGGAGGTCATTAAATTACTAGAGGCTGGGATTATTTATCCTATTTCTGATAGCCCCTGGGTGAGCCCTGTCCAAGTCATCCCTAAGAAAGGTGGCATGACAGTGGTTCATAATGAAAAAAATGAACTGGTTCCTACAAGAACAGTTACTGGGTGGCGTATGTGTATTGATTACAGAAGACTCAATACAGCTACCAGAAAGGATCATTTTCCTTTACCTTTCATAGACCAGATGCTAGAAAGACTAGCAGGTCATGAATACTACTGCTTCCTGGATGTATATTCAGGTTATAATCAAATTGCAGTAGATCCCCAGGATCAGGAGAAAACGGCATTCACCTGCCCATCTGGAGTATTTGCATACATAAGGATGCCATTTGGCCTGTGCAATGCACCTGCAACTTTTCAGAGGTGCATGCTCTCAATTTTCTCTTATATGGTGGAAAAATTCCTGGAAGTCTTCATGGATGACTTTTCAGTATTTGGAGACTTATTCAGCTCCTGCCTTAACCATTTAGCACTTGTTCTAAAGAGATACCAAGAGACTAACCTGGTTTTAAACTGGGAGAAGTGTCACTTTATGGTGACTGAAGGAATTGTCCTTGGGCACAAAATCTCGAACAAGGGGATAGAGGTGGATCAAGCTAAGGTAGAGGTAATTGAAAAATTGCCACCACCTGCCAATGTTAAGGCAATCAGAAGTTTTCTGGGGCATGCAGGATTTCATGACAAGTTCTGCACGTCATTTACTATGCCAGTCATCATTTAAATGACGCACAGAAGAACTACACAACCACAGAAAAAGAGTTACTTGCAGTGGTTTATGCCATTGACAAGTTTAGATCTTATTTAGTAGGATCAAAAGTGATTGTGTACACTGATCATGCTACTCTTAAATATCTACTCACAAAGCAGGATTCAAAACCCAGACTCATCAGATGGGTGTTGCTTCTGCAAGAGTTTGATATAGAAATAAGAGACAGAAAAGGGACAGAGAATCAAGTGGCAGATCACCTGTCCCGAATAGAACCAGTAGAAGGGGCGTCCCTCCCTCTTACTGAGATCTCTGAAACCTTTCCGGATGAGCAACTCTTTGCCATCCAGGAAGTGCCATGGTTTGCAAACATTGCAAACTACAAGGCAGTAAGATTCATACCCAAAGAGTACAGTAGGCAGCAAACAAAAAATTGATCACGGATGCAAAGTACTATCTTTGGGATGAACCATATCTCTTCAAGAGATGTGCAGACGGAGTAATCCATAGATGTGTGCCTAAAGAAGAAGCACAGAAGATCCTCTGGCACTGGCATGGATCATAGTATAGAGGACATTTTGGAAGTGAGCAAACAGCTACAAGAGTCCTCCAATGTGGCTTCTACTGGCCTACTCTCTATAAAGATTCCCGAGTGTTTGTACTTAATTATGACAGTTGCCAAAGATCTGGTAATTTGCCTCACAGTTATGCCATGCCTCAACAAGGGATCTTGGAGATTGAGTTGTTTGATGTATGGGGTATCGACTTCATGAGGCCTTTCCCACCATCATACTCAAACACTTATACTCTGGTGGTAGTGGATTATGTATCCAAATGGGTGGAAGCTATTGCAACACCCACTAATGACACTAAAATAGTGTTAAAATTCCTCCAGAAACACATCTTCAGCAGATTTGGTATCCCTAGAATATTAATCAGTGATGGGGGCACTCATTTCTGCAATAAACAGCTTTACTCTGCTCTGGTACGTTATGGAGTTAGCCACAGGGTAGCCACTCCATATCACCCACAAACTAATGGGCAAGCTGAAGTCTCAAATCGAGAACTCAAAAGGATCCTGGAACGGACTGTAATTAACCGTAGAAGGGATTGGGCAAGAAGCTTGGATGATGCTCTGTAGGCATACAGAACAGCATTCAAGACCCCTATAGGGACCTCTCCATACCAGCTTGTGTATGGAAAGGCATGTCACTTGCCAGTGGAACT
>NC_029776.3:75617068-75628159 GCF_000817695.3 Arachis duranensis | reverse complement strand
TTAAATGAGCTAGAGGAATTTAGACTCAATACTTTCGAGAATGCAAAAATTTACAAGGAGAAAGCAAAAAGATGGCATGATAAGAAATTGTCATCCAGAGTCTTTGAGCCGGAGCAGAAAGTTCTGCTATTTAATTCTAGGCTCAAATTATTCCCCGGGAAATTAAAATCCCGGTGGAGAGGTCCATGTGTAATTACAAGTGTATCACCATATGGATACATAGAGCTTCAGGATAATGACTCTAACAAAAAGTTCATTATTAATGGACAAAGAGTTAAAAATTATCTTGAAGGTAATTTTGAGCGAGACTGCTCAAAACTGAGACTTAATTAAAGCTCAGTAATAGTCTAGCTAATGACATTAAAGAAGCGCTTGCTGGGAGGCAACCCAGCCAATCACAAAATTTAATTTTATTTGTTTTTGTTGATTTTTACAAGTATAGGTCACATATCTTCAAGGTAAAAAAAAAGCAATTAATCAAATTCACAGAGTTACAGGGGAATTTGGAAGTTCACTGGCGAAAAAAAGCCAGTAAGAAACATTTTGGGCGTTGAACGCCCAAAAAAAGCACCCACTGGGCGTTCAACGCCAGTAAGGGTAGCCATCTGGGCGTTTAACGCTAAATTGTTAGCATCCTGGGCGTTCAGAAAAACGCCCAGTGACAAAGGACTTCCTGGCGTTCAACGCCAAAAAGAAGCATCAGCTGGGCGTTGAACGCCCAGGAGAAGCAGCATTTGGGCGTTAAACGCCCAAAACATGCATCGTTTGGGCGTTTAAGGCCAAGATGGTGGGAGGAGGTAAAAATTCGTTTTTCTTTTTAATTTTTCTAAATTTTTATGTTTCAATTCATGATTTCTTACATAAACATGTTTCAAATTGTCATCCCTCAAATCAAATTAGTTTTCTAAAAATCCTGATTTCTAAATTCCCTTTTTCAAAAATTTCAAATATATCTTAATCCATAAAGACAAATTGTTTTCCAACCCAATCCAACTATTTTAAGTTTGTTTTCAAAACTCAATTATCTTTTTAAAATCTTTTTCAAAATTAAAAATTTAGATTTATCTTTTTAATTATTATTCATATCTTTCTCTTTTTAAACTATATATTTTTCTTATCATACCTATCTTTTACAAATCATATCTTCTATCTTATCTTTTTCTTATTTTCGAAAATTTCCCACCCCCTCCCTATATATTAAATTCGGCGCCCCTCTCATCATCCACTCCAAAACCACTTTGGAATCAAGGGAAGTTCTTAACTAAAGAACATTCAGACCATTACTACAAGATAATGAGTCACAGATCAGTGTTCCCGGAAGTCAAATTTGATCTGAAAGAAGATGAATATCCGAAGATCCAAGAGCAAATTTGAAACAGGAACTGGGAAATTCTGGCCAATCCTGAAACGAAAGTGGGAAGGAACATGGTTCAGGAGTTCTATGCTAATCTATGGCAGACAGACAGGCAAAGAATAATTGGAGCTGCTCTCTATGACCATCGGACCTTAGTCAGAGGGAAGATTGTTCATACCCATCCTGACAGGATCAGGGAGATATTTAAGCTTCCTCAACTGAAAGCTGACCCAGACTCCTTTAATAGGAGAATGATGAGTGTAAATAAAGGTCTGGACAAGATTCTAGAGGATATATGCATCCCTGAAGCCAGGTGGACCACCAGCACGACTGGCATCCCAAATCAACTCAAAAGAGAAGATCTAAAACCAGTAACCAGAGGTTGGCTATATTTCATAGGGCGTTCCATATTGCCCACCAACAACCGTTCTGAAGTTACCATTAAAAGAGCAGTAATGATTCACTACATCATGTTGGGAAAAGAAGTAGAAGTCCATCAACTGATCTCATGTGAGCTATATAAAACAGCAAACAGGAATTCCAAGGACGCCAGATTGGCCTATCCAAGCTTAATTTCTATGCTCTGCAAAGATGCCGGAGTGAAGATGGGCATAACAGAGTATATCTTAGTTGAGAGCACAGGAAGCCCTCCCAGAACTCCCTCAATTCAAATATTGGGGACATCTTGAGGCTTCTATTTCCAAATTGCAAGAAGTTATGGACCAAATAAAGGAAGAACAGAGCAATCAAAGTAGCATGCTTTGCAAACTGCTTAAGGAACAGGAAGAGCAAGGGCGTAATCTAAGGGAGTTGAAGCGCCAAAAATTAATCCTTGAAAAACACCCCACAGATTAGAGGAACATCTACTCCTCAAAACAACAGGTTGTTGAGTTCCAATTTTTTTGCTTTAACTCTGTGATAGTGTTATTATAGAAATTTACCTTAGGAGATATATAGTGGTAGTAGTAGTAGTAATTAGTATATTTATTTTGATTTTATTTCCAATTAAGTTATAATTTATTTTTCTCATCATCATCAGGCATGAATAAAGTAGTAGATTTTTTTAGAATAAAGAAGTAATTTATATTTTTTGAGTTCTTAATAATAAAAATTATAATTAATTACATGTGGTGGCAATACTTTTTGTTCTCTGAATGAATGCTTGAACAATGCATAATTTTTATCTTGAATTTTATGAATATTGGCTCTTGAAAGAATGAGGAACATACTTTGAATTTGATGAATATTGGCTCCTGAAAGAATGAGGAACACGAAAAATATTATTGATGATCTGAAAAATCATGAAATTGATTCTTGAAGCAAGAAAAAGCAGCAAAAAAAATTTACAAGAAATCATTGGATCAAGAAAAGGAATAAAAGCCAACAGTCCTTAAAACCAAAAGGCAAGGGTGAAAAGGATCCAAGGCTTTGAGCATCAGTGGATAGGAGGGCCTAAGGAAATAGTTCCAAGCCTAAGCGGCTAAACCAAGCTGTCCCTAACCATGTGCTTGTGGCATGCAGGTCCAAGTTACAAACTTGAGACTGAGTGGTTAAAGTCGTGATCCAAGGCAAAAAGAGTGTGCTCAAGAGCTCTGAACACCTCTGACTGGGGACTCTAGCAAAGCTGAGTCACAATCTGAAAAGGTTCACCTAGTCATGTGTCTGTGGCATTCATGTATCTGGTGGTAATACTGGAAAACAAAGTGCTTAGGGCCACGGCCAAGACTCATAAAATAACTGTGTTCAAGAATCAACATACTACACTAGGAGAATCAATAATACTATCTGAATTCTGAGTTCCTATGGATGCCAATCATTCTAAAATTCAAAGGATAAAGGGAGATGCCAAAACTGTTCAGAAACAAAAAGCTACAAGCCCCGCTCATCTAATAAGAATTTGAGCTTCATTTAAAACTCTAAAATATTATTACTTCTTAATTTCTGTTAAAACCTATTTTATTTATCTAGTTGCTTGAGGACAAGCAACAGTTTAAGTTTGGTGTTGTGATGAGCGGATATTTTATACGCTTTTTGGGGTAATTTCATGTAGATTTTAGCATGTTTTAATTAGTTTTTAGTAGAATACTATTAGTTTTTAGGCAAAAATCATATTTCTAGACTTTACTACAAGTTTGTGTGTTTTTCTGTGATTTCAGGAAATTTCTGGCTGAAATTGAGGGAGCTGAGCAAAAATCTGAGTTAGGCTGAAAAAGGACCGCTGATGCTGTTGGATCCTGACCTCCCTTCACTCGGAATGGATTTTTTGGAGCTACAGGAGTCCAATTGGCGCGCTCTCAACGGCGTTGGAAAGTAGACATCCAGGGTTTTCCAGCAATATATAATAGTTTATACTTTGCGCGAAGATAGACAACGTAACTTGGCGTTGAACGCTAAGTACATGCTGCTGTCTGGAGTTAAACGCCAGAAACACGTCATGATCCGGAGTTGAACAGCCAAAACACGTTATAACTTGGAGTTCAACTCCAAGAAAAGCCTCAGCACGTGACAACCTGGCGTTCAACTCCAGAAACAGCCCAGGCACGTGAGAAGTTTAAGTCTCAGCCCCAGCACACACCAAGTGGGCCCCAGAAGTGGATTTCTGCACCAATTATCTTAGTTTACTCATATTCTGTAAACCTAGGTTACTAGTTTACTATTTAAACAACTTTTAGAGATTTATCATGTACCTCATGACATTTTCAGATCTGAATTACATACTTTTTGACGGCATGAGTCTCTAAACCCCATTGTTGGGGGTGAGGAGCTCTGCAGCGTCTCGATGAATTAATGCAATTACTTTTGTTTTCCATTCAAACACGCTTGTTCTTATCTAAGATGTTCATTCGCGCTTAATTATGGAGAAGGTGATGATCCATGACACTCATCACCTTCCTCAATCCATGAACGTGTGTCTGACAACCACCTCCATTCTACATTAGATTGAATGAGTATCTCTTAGATTCCTTAATCAGAATCTTCGTGGTATAAGCCGGATTGATGGCGGCATTCATGAGAATCCGAAAAGTCTAAACCTTGTCTGTGGTATTCCGAGTAGGATTCTGGGATTGAATGACTGTGACGACCTTCAAACTCCTGAAGGCTGGGCGTTAGTGACAGATGCAAAAGAATCAATGGATTCTATTCCAACCTGATTGAGAACCGACAGATGATTAGCCATGCTGTGACAAAGCATAGGAACGTTTTCACTGAGAGGATGGGAAGTAGCCATTGACAACGGTGACACCCTACATAGAGCTTGCCATGGAAGGGACCTTGTGTGTGGGAAAAGGATTTCAAGGAAAAGTTGAGATTCAGAGGACAAAGCATCTCCAAAACTCCAACATATTCTCCATTAATAAAGTAACAATTCCTTATTCCAAATACTTTGACTTCTTACCATTAAATCCAATTAATCTTATTGGCATCCTGACTAGGATTAATAAAATAAACATAGATTGCTTCAAACCAATAATCTCCGTGGGATCGACCCTTACTCACGTAAGGTATTACTTGGACGACCCAGTGCACTTGCTGGTTAGTTGTACGGATTACAAATTCGTGCACCAGGTGTCTTATGTACATATATGTACATACTATATGAGTCATATGAGTCACTGACTTAGGGGTGCTGTACTATAGCTATATGCTTATATAACTGAGCCACTTCTGTAACATGATGTATGTTATAGTGTGTTACTCCATATTCTGTTATCTTTTGTTTTATGTATGTGAATGTTTAATTATCCCTTGATATATGGAGGGTATGCGACTTTAAATTATTCTTATTTAAAAAAAAATTATTTGTAAAATTTGCGGTGTTTTAACAACGTACAGGCTTATATTTATTAATTAATAATACAGAAAAGGAAAAACAAGTTGGTAACATTCAATTTCTAGTATGATCTAGACATGCTAGAAGTTGGGTCGTTACACGTTACAACTTGGCGTTTAACTCCAAGAGAAGCCTCTACATGTGTAAAGCTCAAGCTCAGCCCAAGCACACACCAAGTGGGCCCCGGAAGTAGATTTCTGCATCAATTACTTATCTCTGTAACCCTTGTAGCTAGTTTTAGTATAAATAGAACATTTTACTATTGTATTATGGGTCATTCTCCCTATTTTCGAATTCATATCACATTTAGGGGGCTGGCCATTCGGCCATGCCTGGACCACCATCACTTATATATTTTCAACGGTGGAGTTTCTACACACCATAGATTAAGGGTGTGGAGCTTTGCTGTACCTCGAGTTTTAATGCAATTACTACTACTTTCTATTCAATTCAACTTATTCTTGTTCTAAGATATTCGTTGCACTTCAACATAATGAATGTGATGATCTATGACACTCATCATCATTCTCACCTATGAACGCGTGACTGACAACCACTTCCGTTCTACCTTAGACCGAGCGCATATCTCTTGGATTTCTTAATCAGAATCTTCGTGGTATAAGCTAGAACCCTTTGGCGGCCACTCTTGAGGATCCAAAAAGTCTAAACCTTGTCTGTGGTATTCCGAGTAGGATTCAAGGATTGAATGGCTGTGATGAGCTTCAAACTCGCGATTGTTGGGCGTGATGACAAACACAAAAGAATCAATGAATTCTATTCCAACATGATCGAGAACCGACAGATGATTAGCCGTGCTGTGACAGAGCATTTGGACCATTTTCACTGAGAGGATGGGATGTAGCCATTGACAACGGTGATACCCTACATACAGCTTGCCATGGAAAGGAGTAAGAAGGATTGAAGGAAGGCAGTAGGAAAGCAGAGATCCTACAGGGACAAAGCATCTCCATACACTTGTCTGAAATTCTCACCAATGATTTACATAAGTATTTCTTTTTTTATTTTCTGTTTATTTATTATTATTATTCGAAAACTCCATAACGATTTATTATCCGCCTAACTGAGATTTACAAGATGACCATAGCTTGCTTCATACCAACAATCTCCGTGGGATCGACCCTTACTCACGTAAGGTTTATTACTTGGACGACCCAGTGCACTTGCTGGTTAGTTATGCGAAGTTGTGAAGAAAGTGCTGTGTTAGTAGATGCGCATACCAAGTTGAATGCCATTATTATAGATCATAATTTCATGCACCAAATCCCTTCCGTGACCTAGGTTGCTACGAACAGATATCTTAGAGGTCTAGTAGAAAAATCTTTATCTATCTTTTATGTTTCCATTGTGTCTTAGGGGTGTGTCTCTTTATGCCAATAATCCTTTCTTTTGTGTCATTCTTTTTCTGAAATCCCCCTTGCAACCCTCTTGTTGGGATTTTAATGTTTCAAATTTATTAAATCCTCTAAACCCCTAACTAATTTCTTATTATCTGGTATCAGTTATAAGTTGTAGCTAAATTCTTATTTACCTGCACGTTCTAAGATTCTTGTTTAGTCTCTTTATTTTTTCTCTTCAATTTTTGTAAATTTACTTCAGAGTTAAAAAAATTCTTCTTTAAATTCTGTTACTGCAATTTCTATATATTAACATCAGTGTCTGAAAAAAACAGTCCAAAAAATTGTAAAAAAAACAAAATTCAATTTTTTTCAACTTTGTTTTATCTTTTCAAATTTCATTGGGTTCCAATTAGGATTCAATTTTTCTAGTTTCTATCATTTTAGTATCACTTATTGTTTTTCTTCCTTTGTCACATACATTGGTTGTGTTCTTGTCAAGTTGAACGTCTCTATCATTCAGATTCTCTTAGTTTGGGGTCTCAATTCCTCATTTTCTGAAGTGCAACTAGTTAAAGCAATCCATGAATAGAAAGGCAAGAGTGGTGAGCTTAATAGAGGGTAAAAATCACGTATTGAGTGTAAACACGAGTGTCCTACTGATAAACCCCATTTGTAGAGTTTATCTTATACTTCATTTAAGAGATTTTATGACCTTTTACCTACATTTATTCAATGAAATAGCATGGTTTCATGATTGTCTCCCAATTTGTGCTTAAGTGTGAAAACATGCTTTCTAGACCTTAAATTAGTTAATTTTAATTCACCTTTGATTCCACTAGATGCCTTGATTTGTTTATTAAGTGATTTCAGGATGAAAAGGGTTAGGGAAGGATCAAAGGAGTGAAAGAAAAGCATACAAAGTGGAGAAGATTATGAAAAGCCAAAGAATTGAACTCGCCCATGGACGCGCGCGCGCACCTTGCGAATTACCCCATGGATGCGTACGCGTGCTGTGCACGTATGCGTCAGTGCTGGTATATGATTTTTTAATGAAAACATGGCCAGCGAATTCAGAAGGGTTGTGGGGCCCAATTCCAACCAACTTTGGTGCCAAAAATGCTATTTAAAGCCAAGGATTGAAGTGCAAAAGTGGGATTCCATCATTCACACTCATGAGGATTAGTTTAGAGTTAGTTTTAGAGAGAGAAGCTCTCACTTCTCTCTAGGATTAGGATTAGGATTAGGTTTAGTTCTTAGATCTAGGTTTTAATCTTTTCTCTCATCTACTTCTACCTTTCAATTCCTTGTTGTTACATTCATTCTTCTTTTATTCTTTTGTTGTAATCTCCTTTATGTTGCTTCTATGTTTTGTTGTAGATCTACTCTTGTCTCTTCTATTTTCTTTCCATTCAATTCAAGGTAATTCATAATAATTGTGTTCCTTTTGATTGTTGTTGTTGATTTCTTACATTCAATTGTTGTTAGATTCTACTCTTGTTATCAATTTACTATGCTTTTCCTTTGTGCCTTCTAAGTGTTTGATAAAATGCTTGGTTGGATTTTAGTATAGATTTTGTTCCTCTTGGCCTAGGTAGAGTAATTAGTGATGCTTGAGTTATCTAATTCCTTTGTTGATTGATAATTAAGAAGTTGCTAATTGATTTGAATGCCTCTAAAGCTAGTCGTTCCTTTAGGAGTTGATTAGGACTTGAGGAATCAAATTGATTCATCCACTTGACTTTCCTCTATGGTTAGAGGATAACTAAGTGGTAGCAATGAACAATTTGTGGTCACAATTGAGGAGGATAACTACGATAGAACTTCTAGTTCTCATATCTTGCCAAGAGCTTTGTTAGTTGTTAGTTTATTTTCTTTGCCATTTGTATTTCTTGTCTCAAATCTCAAAAAGACCCTAAAATATCTCATAACCAATAACAAGACACTTTATTGTAATTCCTAGGGAGAACGACCCAAGGTTTAAATACTTCAGTTTACAAATTTTAGGGGTTTGTTACTTGTGACAAAAAAAATTTTGTATGAAAGGATTATTACTTGGTTTAGAAACTATACTTTACAATGAGACTTCATTTGTGAAATTCTAAACCGTCAAAAATCCAATCATCACCTACTCTGAGTGATACATGTGAGAAGTGTACTGTGACGTCTTTGTTTTTTTTTTTCACAGGGTCATTAATGGCTAACAATGATGGAAACCCCAATCCACAACTAATGTTTCACGTCGACGCACTCACTGGCGTCCTTGCAAGATTAAACAAAGTCTTGATGACATGGATTCTCGAATTAACTCTTTTTTCCCTAGTTGAAGAGCACGGTCTCAAGAATCTGTTCATAATCATCCTGAGAAGTTTAAGGAGGAGACTTCACCCAGATCCCGGCGTCATAGACAACCAGAAGATGTTGATAGTAACCTCAATGCTATTAAGATGTGCATCCCATAATTTAAAGGCGAAAGTGACCTTGAGGCTTACCTAGAATGGGAATGGAAGGTGGAGCTCCTATTTTAGTGTCACAACTATTCTGATGTGAAAAATGTAAGACTAGCAACTGTAGAATTCTCAGATTATGCCCTTGTATGGTGGAACAAGATGGACAAAAAGAGGAGACGGAATGAAAAACCACCAAATTCAGTCTTGGGAAAAGATGAAGAAGGTCATGCGACAACGGTTTGTCCCTTCTTACTACTACAGGGAGCTACATCAACGGCTCCAATGGCTATACCAGTGTTCTAAATCTGTAGATGAGTATCATAAGGAGATGGAGATGCTACTAATTCAGGCAAATATTAGAGGCTACTTGATGAGCGGATAATTTATACGCTTTTTGGCATTGTTTTTAGTATGTTTTAGTTAGTTTTTATTATATTTTTATTAGTTTTTAGTTAAAATTCACTTTTCTGGACTTTACTATGAGTTTGTGTGTTTTTCTGTGATTTCAGGTATTTTCTGGCTGAAATTGAGGGACCTGAGCAAAAATCTGATTCAGAGGCTGAAAAGGACTGTAGATGCTGTTGGATTCTGACCTCCCTGAACTCGAAGTGGATTTTCTGGAGCTACAGAAACCCAATTGGCGCGCTCTCAACGGCGTTGGAAAGTATAATAGTCCATACTTTGCCCGAGATTTGATGGCCCAAATCGGCGTTCCAAATCAGCTCAAAACTGCCCGGCGTTAAACGCCGGAACTGGCACAAGAATGGGAGTTAAACGCCCAAACTGGGACAAAAGCTGGTGTTTAACTCCAATAAAAGTCTCTACACATGAAAGCTTCAATGCTCAGCCCAAGCACACACCAAGTGGGCCTGGAAGTGGATTTTTATGTAATTTACTCATTTCTGTAAACCCTAGGCTACTAGTTCTCTACAAATACGACCTTTTACTATTGTATTTTCATCTTTTGATAACTTTAGATCTTAGATCAGATCTTGGTTCTTCTGGTTCCCTCTCTGGGGCCAAAGCCAATGATCACTATTATCACTTATGTATTTTCAACGGTGGAGTTTCTACACACCATAGATTAAGGTGTGGAGCTCTGCTGTACCTCGAGTATCAATGCCATGCCTAGACCTTGTTCTTATGTATTTTCAACGGTGGAGTTTCTGCTGTACCTCGAGTATTAATGCAATTACTATTGTTCTTCTATTCAATTCAGCTTATTCTTGTTCTAAGATATTCATTTGCACCCAAGAACATGATGAATGTGATGATTATGTGACACTCATCATCATTCTCACTTATGAATGAGTGCTTGACAACCACTTCTGTTCTACAAGCAAACAAGGCTTGAATGTTTATCTCTTGGATCCCTTAATCGGAATCTTCATGGTATAAGCTAGAACTGATGGCGGCATTCAAGAGAATCCAGAAGGTCTAAACCTTGTCTGTGGTATTTTGAGTAGGATTCAAGGATTGAATGACTGTGACGAGCTTCAAACTCTTGAAGGCTGGGCGTTAGTGACAGACGCAAAAGAATCAATGGATTCTATTCCAACCTGATTGAGAACCGATAGATGATTAGCCGTGCCGTGATAGGGTGCGTTGAACATTTTCACTGAGAGGACAGGATTGTAGCTACTAACAACGGTGATGCCCAACATATAGCTTGCCATGGAAAGGAGTAAGAAGGATTGGATGAAGACAGTAGGAAAGCAGAGAGATGGAAGGGACAAAGCATCTCCATACGCTTATCTGAAGTTCTCACCAATGAATTACATAAGTATCTCAATCTTTATGCCTTATTCGTATGTCATCCATAACCATTTGAATCTGCCTGACTAAGATTTACAAGGTGACCATAGCTTGCTTCATACCAACAATCTCCGTGGGATCGACCCTTACTCGCGTAAGGTTTATTACTTGGACGACCCAGTGCACTTGCTGGTTAGTTGTGCAAAGTTGTGATAAATAATTGAGATTGCAATTGAGCGTACCATGTTGATGGCGCCATTGATGATCACAATTTCGTGCACCAAGTTTTTGGCGCCGTTGCTGGGGATTGTTTGAGTTTGGACAACTGACGGTTCATCTTGTTGT
>NC_029776.3:75615980-75616881 GCF_000817695.3 Arachis duranensis | reverse complement strand
TTTAGACTAAAGCTTTAGACTAACATTGCATGATTCCTAGAATTCTCATTAAGAATTTTGATATCTTTATTTTCTTTTCCATTTTATTTTTGAAAAATCCAAAAAAAATTACAAAATCATAAAAATAAAAAAATATTTTATGTTTCTTGTTGAGTCTAGTGTCTCATTTTAAGTTTGGTGTCAATTGCATGTTTCTATTCTTCTTGCATTCATGCATGTGTCTTCATTAATCTTCAAGTTGTTCTTGATGATTTCCCTGTTTTGATCTTTAAATTCTCTTGTCTTGAGTGTTTTGTTGTTTTTCATATTCATTCTCATTTTGTTAGTGTCAATGGTATACAAACTGCTAAGTTTGGAGTCTTGCGTGCATTGTTATTTGATTTTAGTTACATTTTGATTATTAAAAATCCAAAAAAAAATTTTTAATTTGTGTCTTTTCAAGTCAAAAATACAGAGAATTGAAGATTCAGAACATACAGCAGAGGAATTACACAGAAAAAGGCTGGGCGTTCAAAACACCCAGTGAAGAAGGAAAACTGGCGTTTAAACGCCAGCCAGGGTGCTTGGCTGGGCATTTAACGCCCAAAAGGGTAGTGTTTTGGGCGTTAAACGCCAGAATGTGCACCATTCTGGGCGTTTAACGCCAGGATGGTACAAGAGGGAAGATTCTATTTTTAATTCAAATTTTTTTTCAAGTTTTCAAAATTTTTTCAAAATCAAATCTTTTTCAAATCATATCTTTTCAATCATATGTTTTCAAAATCAATTTCTTTCCATTTTCAAAAATACTTGCTAACAATTAATGATTTGATTCAACAATTCAAGTATGTTGCCTTTTCTTTTGAGAAAGGTTTAATGTTTGAATCATATCTTTTCTTGTTAGCCAAGTCATTAATTTTCA
>NC_029776.3:75613089-75614922 GCF_000817695.3 Arachis duranensis | reverse complement strand
CAATGGCAAGCCTTTTCCATCATCTTCTCAGCAACAGACAGAGAATTCTAAGCAGAGCCACTCTGACTTAGCAACCATGGTCTCTGATCTAATAAAAAACACTCAAAGTTTCATGACTGAAACAAGGTCCTCCATTAGAACTTGGAGGCACAAGTGGGACAGCTGAGCAAGAAAGTTACTAAACTCCCTCCTAGTACTCTTCCAAGCAATACAGAAGAGAATCCAAAAGGAGAATGCAAGGCCATTAACATGACCCACATGGCCGAACTTGGAGAGGAGGAAGAGGCAGAGATTGCCACTGAGGAAGACCTCAATGGACGTCCACTAGTCTCTAATGAGTTCCCTAATGAGGAACAATGGGAATCTGAGGCTCACACAGAGACCATAAAGATTCCACTAAATCTCCTTCTGCCATTCATGAGCTCTGACTATTATTCATCCTCTGAAGAGGATGAAGAGGTGACTGGAGAGCAAGTTGCTCAATATCTAGGAGCTATCATGAAACTGAATGCCAAGCTATTTGGTAATGGAGCAATCATGAAGCTAAATGACAAGTTGTTTGGAAATGAGACTTGGGAGGATGAACCCCCTTTGCTCACCAAAGAACTGGATGATTTGACTAGGCAGAGATTACCTCAAAAGAGACAAGATCCTGGGAAGTTCTCAATACCTTGTGCCATAGGCACCATGACCTTCAAGAAGGCCTTGTGTGACCTAGGGTCAAGTGTAAACCTCATGCCTCTCTCTATAATGGAGAAGCTATGGATCTTTGAGGTACAAGCTGCAAGAATCTCACTAGAGATGGCAGACAATTCAAGAAAACAAGCTTATGGGCTTGTAGAGGATGTTCTGGTAAAGATTGAAGACCATTACATCCCTACTGATTTCATAGTCCTAGAGACTGGGAAGTGCATGGATGAATCCATCATCCTTGGCAGACCCTTCCTAGCCACAGCAAAGGCTGTGATTGATGTGGACAGAGGAGAATTGATCATTCAAGTGAATGAAGAATCCTTTGTGTTTAAGGCTCAAGGATATCCCTCTGTCACCATAGAGAGGAAGCATGAAGAGCTTCTCTCAAAATAGAGTCAAACAAAGCCCCCACAGTCAAACTCTAAGTTTGGTGTTGGGAAGCCACAACCAAATTCTAAGTTTGGTGTTGAACCCCTACATTCAAACTCTAAGTTTGGTGTTGGGAGGTTCCAACATTGCTCTGAGTATCTGTGAGGCTCCATGAGAGCCCACTTTCAAGCTACTGACATTAAAGAAGCGCTTGTTGAGAGGCAACACAATGTTATATTTATCTATTTTCCTTTGTTATTTTATGTTTTCTGTAGGTTGATGATCATGAGAAGTCACAAAATCAGTTGAAAAAGCAAAAACAAAATGAAAAATAGAAAGAAAAATAGCACACATTGGAGGAAGACCTTGCTGGCGTTTAAATGCCAGTAAGGGCAGCAAATGGGCGTTTAACGCCCAGTCTGGCACCATTCTGGGCGTTTAACGCCAGAAAGGGGCACCAGACTGGCGTTAAACACCAGGAAAGGGCAAGAAGCTGGCGTTAAATGCCAGAAATGGGCACCAGCCCGGCGTTTAATGCCAGAATTGGCATAGAGAGCATTTTTGCCTCTCCACCTGGTGCAGGGATGACTTTTCCTTGACACCTCAGGATCTGTGGACCCCACAGGATCCCCACCTACCCCATCACTCTCTCTCTTCTTCACCCATTCACCAATCACCTCAACACCTCTTCCCCAAAAACCCCTCACCTATCAAATCCCATCTTTCTCTTCACCACTCACATCCATCCTTCATAAAACCCCACCTACCTCA
>NC_029776.3:75612169-75612965 GCF_000817695.3 Arachis duranensis | reverse complement strand
TACCACCTCATTTTCACACAACCTAAACACTACTTCTCTCCCTTTGGCCAAACCACAAAGCCATCTCCATCTCCTCTATTTTTTCTTCTTCTACTCTCTTCTTTCTTCTTTTGCTCGAGTACGAGAAAACTTTTTAAGTTTGGTGTGGTAAAAACATTGCTTTTTGTTTTTCCATAACCATTTATGGCATCTAACGCCGGAGAAACCTCTAGAAAGAAGAAAGGGAGGACAAAAGCTTCCGCCTCCGAGTCATAGGAGATGGAGAGATTCATCTCAAGGGTCAATAACTCAGTAGTAGAGCATTTGACTACATCAAGACCACTTCTATGAAGTTGTGGCCTTGAAGAAGGTGATCCTCGAGGTCCCTTTCAAACTCAAAAAGAATGAATATCCAGAGATCCGACATGAGATCCGAAGAAGAGGTTGGGAAGTTCTTACCAACCCCATTCAACATGTCGGAGTCTTGATGGTTCAAGAGTTCTATGCCAATGCATGGATCACCAAGAACCATGATCAAAGTGTGAACCCGGACCCAAAGAATTGGCTTACAATGGTTTGGGGGAAATACTTAGATTTTAGTCCGGAAAATGTAAGGTTGGCATTCAACTTGCCTATGATGCAAGGAGATGAACACCCTTACACTAGAAGGGTCAACTTTGATCAAAGGTTGGACCGAATCCTCATAGACATCTGTGAAGAGGGCGCTCAATGGAAGAAAGATTCAAGAGGGAAGCCGGTTCAACTGAGAAGGCATGACCTCAAGCCCGTGGCTAGGGGATGGTTGGAGTTTATCCAA
>NC_029776.3:75610448-75611944 GCF_000817695.3 Arachis duranensis | reverse complement strand
ACTCCATAAGATCTTTAAGAGGAAGAACAAGCCGCCATCACTAAGGTGGACCCGTTCTTTAATCTCCTTGTTCCTTATTTTCCTATTTTTTGAATTTTCATGCTTATGTTTATCTATGTTTGTGTCTTATGATCATTAGTGTCTTAGTGTCTATGCCTTAAAGTTATGAATGTCCTATGAATCCATCACCTTTCTTGAATGAAAAATGTTCTTAATTGAAAAAGAGAAGAATTGCATGAATTTTGAATTTTATAACAGATTAATTATTCTGATGTGGTGGCAGTACTTTTGTTTTCTGAATGTATGCTTAAACAGTGCATATGTCTTTTGAATTTGTTGTTCATGAATGGTTGGCTCTTGAAAGAATGATGAAAAAGGAGACATGTTACTGAGGATCTGAAAAATCATAAAAATGATTCTTGAAGCAAGAAAAAGCAGTGAATATTCAAAAAAAATTTATAAGAGAGAAAAAGAATAAAGTTGTGATCCAAGGCAAAAAGAGTGTGCTTAAGAACCCTGGACACCTCTAATTGGGGACTCTAGCAAAGCTGAGTCACAATCTGAAAAGGTTCACCCAGTTATGTGTCTGTGGCATGTATGTATCCGGTGGTAATTCTGGAAGACAGAGTGCTTTGGGCCACAGCCAAGACTCATAAAGTAGCTGTGTTCAAGAATCACCATACTTAACTAGGAGAATCAATAACACTATCTGGATTCTGAGTTCCTATAGAAGCCAATCATTCTGAATTTCAAAGGATAGAGTGAGATGCCAAAACTGTTTAGAGGCAAAAAGCTAAAAGCCCCGCACATCTAATTAATACTGATCTTTATAGATGTTTTTGGAATTCATTGCATATTCTCTTCTTTTTATCTTATTTGATTTTCAGTTGCTTGGGGACAAGCAACAATTTAAGTTTGGTGTTGTGATGAGCGGATAATTTATACGCTTTTTGGCATTGTTTATAGTATGTTTTTAGTATGTTTTAGTTAGTTTTTATTATATTTTTATTAGTTTTTGGTTAAAATTCACTTTTCTGTACTTTACTATGAGTTTGTGTGTTTTTCTATGATTTCAGGTATTTTCTGGCTGAAATTGAGGGACCTGAGCAAAAATCTGATTCAGAGGCTGAAAAGGACTGTAGATGCTGTTGGATTCTGACCTCCCTGCACTCGAAGTGGATTTTCTGGAGCTACAAAAGCCCAATTGGTGCGCTCTCAACGGCGTTGGAAAGTAGACATCCTGGGATTTCCAAAAATGTATAATAGTCTATACTTTGCTCGAGATTTGATGGCGCAAACCGGCGTTCCAAATCAGCTCAAAACTGCTCGGCGTTAAACGCCGGAACTGGCACAAGAATGGGAGTTAAACGCCCAAACTGGCACAAAAGCTGGCGTTTAACTCCAAGAAAAGTCTCTACACATGAAAGCTTCAATGCTCAGCCCAAGCACACACCAAGTGGGCCCGGAAGTGGATTTTTATGTAATTTGCTCATTTT
>NC_029776.3:75597573-75609968 GCF_000817695.3 Arachis duranensis | reverse complement strand
AGAGCGCGTTGAACATTTTCACTGAGAGGACGGGATTGTAGCCACTGACAACGGTAATGCCCAACATATAGCTTGCCATGGAAAGGAGTAAGAAGGATTGGATGAAGACAGTAGGAAAGCAGAGAGACGGAAGAGACAAAGCATCTCCATACGCTTATCTGAAGTTCTCACCAATGAATTACATAAGTACCTCTATCTTTATGCCTTATTCGTATATCATCCATAACCATTTGAATCTGCCTGACTAAGATTTACAAGGTGACCATAGCTTGCTTCATACCAACAATCTCCGTGGGATCGACCCTTACTCGCGTAAGGTTTATTACTTGGACGACCCAGTGCACTTGCTGGTTAGTTGTGCGAAGTTGTGATAAATAATTGAGATTGCAATTGAGCGTACCATGTTGATGGCGCCATTGATGATCACAATTTCGTGCACCACTACTATGGCACGTTTCTTGACTGGGATGAATGGAGACATTGCAAATACTGTTGAACGTAACCTATTGATGGATATGGAAGACTTGGTGAATCTAGCTATCAAGGTGGAAAATAGCAAATGATGAAGGGGCTGCATAATTCCTCTAATCCTATTTCAAGGTGGAATTCTAGAGGTGCTAATTTTGGGGAGAAGACTAGATCCAAACCTATCGAATTAAAGGAGAGGCCTGCAAACCAGCACAAGAAGAAGCACACGCCTAATTTCACTTCTAAACCTCCTTCACGGCATCGTGATATTACTTGCTTTAAGTGTCGTGGATTAGGCCATTATGCTTCCGAATGTCCAAATAAAAGAACCATGGTCATTAAAGCGAATGATGTTTTCTCAGAATCTGATAATTCGGATGGGAATGAGGACATGCCACATGCAGATGATACTACAGATGATGACGATATAGTTGAGTATGCTGTTAGTGGCGAGGCCTTTGTTACTAGGCGGATCTTAAATGTCCAAGCCAAGGACGATCGTCTAGAACAGCATGAAAATATCTTTCATACAAAAGTTTTATTGGGAGGTAAGGTTAGACTCATGATCATTGATGCTGGAAGTCATACAAATATTGCTTGCTCTACCCTGATCACAAAATTGGGGTTAAAATGTACTAAACTCCGTAAGCCTTACAAACTGGAGTGGCTAAGTGATGTTGGTGAATTGAAGGTTGTGAATCAAGCCTGCGTACAGTTCTCTATTGGGAGATATAGTGATGAAGTACTTTGTGACGTGGTTCTCATGCAGGCTTGTCATCTACTCCTAGGGCGTCGATGGTAGTATGATAGAAGGGTGGTCCATGATGGTTTTGCAATCCAATATTCCTTTACTTTCCTTAGGAAGAAGATTACCCTTGTACCTTTATCCCCTAAAGAAGTGTACTTGGAGCAATTGAGCATGCGCAAATCCACAAAAGAGTCGTTAGATGATGCCAGGGCATCTAGGCCAGTTTCACTGACCTTTTCTTTACTGTTTTAGGGTAGTTTCATGCATTTTCTTAGTGAATAAGGCAAGTTTTGGATGAAAATCCTTGATTCAAGCAACTATTATGAACTTTGCATGATTTCATAAGTATTTTGCTAGAATTGCATGATAAATTGATGATGCATAATCTCAAGACTTTGGCTAGAGCTTTGATGCACTTTAATTGCTTGATTTCAGGGCAAAGGAAGCAATGAAGAACCACGTTAGTATTCACGTTAACCTAGTTAACGTGGAATGGTAAAGCTTGCAACGTTAATGAGAAAAGTGATCACTAATAACGCCTATGAAGCCATCCAAAGCTCACGTTACTTGCCACGTTAACTAAGTTAACGTGGTAGTTAACGTAGAACAAAAAGGGAACTCCAATGTTGGTGTTAAAAGTGAACACCACTAACGTTGGAGAACTTGGCAATGATCCACGTTAAGAGTCACGTTAACTTAGTTAATGTGAACTCTAACGTGGAAGAGGAAAACAAAAGCCAACGTTAGTGACACTCACTTTTGTCACTAACGTTGGACCAACTAGCATTGCCTACGTTAACTTTCACATTAAGACCATTAACGTGAAAGTTAACGTGGAGTTGAGATCAAAGAGCCAATGTTAGTGACACTCACTTTTGTCACTAACGTTGGAAGATGGCATCACTACTACGTTAAGAGCCACGTTAACTTAGTTAACGTGAGTTCCAACATAGAGAATTTGGCATTTGGAGCGTTAGTGACAAAGGTGAGTGTCACTAACGCTCTTGAAGGTGGATCATACCTACGTTAAGAGTCACGTTAGATATACTAACGTGGACTCTAACGTAGGAACAAAGGGCACTAAGCAACGTTAATGGGAAAAGTGATTCCCATTAACGTTCGCAAAGGGGTATAAGCCAACGTTATTGGGAAAAGTGAGTCCCAATAATGTTGGCCAAAAATTGAAAAGGCAACGTTAGTGGTCACGTTAAGACCACTAACGTTGGAGTTAACGTGGGTATATAAGGTTGGAACGTTAGTGGAAAAAGTGAATGCCACTAACGTTCTCGAACCCACAATGGCACCCAACGTTAATCTCACTAAATACCCAAGCCTAATTCATATTTCTCTGCAAGTTGGGCCCATAAAAGATGAGAACTGCTTCAACTCAAGATCCAGAGCCCACATCTAAGACTTGAAGAACTCACTAGAAGATCAAGAGGAGTAGTATATATAGGAGTAGTTTTGAACTATGGGGAAGCTTGGCACTTTTGGGAACTACTCTCTATAGATTTACTTTTCTGCACTTTTAGCATGGATTCTTCTTTTCTGCCATTTTTCATTTCTAGAGCTATGAACAACTAAACCCCTTTCATTGGGTTAGGGAGCTCTGTTGTAATTTGATGGATCAATTATAGTTTTCATTCTTCTTATTCTTTCTTTTCTCTTGATCTTACTAGAAAGCTTTCGATCTTAATTCAATTGATTAGCTGTCTTGGAAAAGAAATTCTCCATAATTGGATCTCCTTTGAGCCTTGGAAAAGAGATGAGGAGATCATGCTAGAAATGCTTTCTCATGTTGGACCAAATTGGAGTCTGGGCGGATATAGTGACATGTAATCCTCCCAACACTTTGATTTGGAAATACATGTGGTTGGGATCCAATCACTTAAGATTGCCAAGGAGATCAATGAATGCATTGATTGAGGAAGAGATGAGAATGAACTTGATCCGAAAAATGCAACATCTCCTGAACACATTCTCTTTACTTTCTGCCATTTAGTTTCATGCTCATTACCCCAAATCCCCATTTAAGATTCTGCACTTTAATTTCTATTATTTACTTTTCAGTTATTTAAATTTCTGCATCTCAATCTAAATTCTGTTTAGCTCAAATAGCATATTCTTCTAACTAAAGTTGCTTGACCAATCAATCCTTGTGGGATTCGACCTCACTCTATTGTGAGTTTTACTTGACGATAATTCGGTATACTTGCCAAAGGAAAATTTGTTGAGAGACAAGTTTTCATGCATCATTAGGATGTGAAAAAATTGAAAAATTAGAGGGTTAAGAGAGGGCTCTGGGAGAAGAAAAGAGTTAGAAAAAGATCAGGGTCTGAGTGAAAAAGAGAGTTATAAGAGCAAAAAATCTATGGGTCTCATAGAAAGTGAGAGTGCTCACAAGATGTGTTTTTACGCAAAAGAGAGGGGTCTGAAGTGTGCTAGTTTAAGAAAAAAAGCATTGGTGTTAGTGAAATTTAGAAAGACTTTACTATCTACCATTGACACTAACCATGAACTGCGTAGTGCTTTTATTTCACTTTTGCAGGAATTTGTGGATGTCTTTCTGGAGGAGATGCCTCCAGGTTTAGCTTTGTTACGTGGCATTGATCATCAGATTGACTTTGTCCCTGGTTCAAGCATTCCAAACCGGCCAGCTTACCGGATGAATCTTGAGAAAACAAAGGAACTACAATGGCAAGTCGAGGACCTTTTCGCAAAGGGTTTTGTGAGAGAAAGCATGAGTCCTTGTACTGTTCCAGTACTGTTGGTGTCCAAGAAGGATGGCTCATGGGGGATGTGTATTGACTGTAGAGCTGTAAACAAGATTATGGTAAAATATCATCATCCTATTCCTAGACTTGATGATATGCTTGATGAATTGCTTGGTTCTGTTATTTTTACTAAAATAGATTTAAGGAGTGATTATTATCAAATACAAATGAAACTTGGTAATGAAAGGAAAACAGCTTTCAAAACTAAATATGGTTTGTATGAGTGGTTAGTTATGCCATTTGGTTTGACTAATGCACCTAGTACATTCATGAGACTAATGAATCATGTTTTACGTGAGTTTTTGGGTAAATTTGTAGTTGTTTATTTTGATGATATCCTTATCTACGGTAAATGTCTTGATGATCATGTTTTTCATGTTCATTCTATTTTAGAGGAACTTAGAAAGGAAAAATTTTATGCTAATCTCTAAAAGTGCTCGTTCTATCTAAGTAAAGTCGTGTTCCTAGGTTTTGTGATAAGTTATGAGGGGATTGAGGTAGATGATGAGAAGGTGAAAGTTATTAGAGAATGGCTCACACCTTAGAATGTCTCTGATGTCAGAAGTTTTCATGGCCTTATGGGTTTTTATAGGAGGTTTGTTAAATATTTTTCCACTAATACTGCACCTTTAACTGAAATCATCAAGAAACATGTCTGGTTTGAATGGGATCCAGAACAAGAACTTGCTTTTAACACCTTGAAAGATTTGTTGTGTTTTTCCCTCATTCTTATTTTACCAGATTGTTCTAAAACTTTTGAAATAGAATATGATGCTTCTGGGATTAGTATAGATGCTATTTTGATACAGGAAAAGTAAGCAATCACCTATTTCAGTGAGAAGTTGAATGGAGCCATCTCAACTACTCAACTTATGATAAGGAGCTTTATGCATTGGTGCGAGTTTTGGAAGTGTGGTAGCATTAAACTTTTCAAATAGAATGTGATGCTTTTGGGATTGGTATAGGTGCTATTTTGATGCAGGAAAAGTGAGCAATCACCTATTTTAGTGAAAAGTTGAATGGAGCTCGTCTCAACTACTCAACTTATGATAAAGAGCTTTATGCGTTGGTGCGAGCTTTGAAAGTGTGGCAGCATTACTTGCTACCTAAGTAATTTGTGGTACACACTGACCATGAATCCCTGATGAATCCACATTTGATGATAAATTTTGGATTGATTTGAGTGGATTTCTCATATAAACCGACATTTATTCACCCAAATAACATGCTTTTGTGTTTTCTCTCTAAATTATGTCCAATTGTGAAAACATGCTATTTTGTGCTTAATTTAATCAATTTTATTCCACTTTCATTCCATTCGATGCTTTGCTGATTTTGATGAGTGATTTCAGGTGTGATAGGTTGGAATGGCTTGATAAGAGTGGAAGAAAAGCATGGAATTGGGAGAAAATATAAAGAAATCAAAAGAGATAAGCATTTCAGAGTGTGCCTACGCACAAGGGTCATAATCAGCAAGTGTGCTTACGCAGAGGTACCAGCGCGTCTTCATTAAAAAGTCACGTGGCTCGCGTTTTAGGAGCCTTTTTGGCCCATTTTTGATGGCTTGGAGCTTATAAAGGAAGGGCTAGCAACCATACAACATAAGCACTCACACCATACAATATACAACACACTTAGGATAGTTTTTAGGGTAGTTTTAGGTTAGATTTTCTCTCAAGTTTCTTAGGGTTTTTAATTAGGGTTTTATAGAATTTTATAGTTCAAGTTTTGATTTTAGATTCTAGCAATTTCCATTGTAAGTACTTCTTTAATTTTCTCTTTTATTGCACTACTTGTTCTACATTTTCTTACACTTTAGTTTCCTTTGTCAATATATACATAGGCTTGAAATTTTGAGTTTTGGTTAATGAATTTGATGTTTGATAGTTATTTCATGTTTGTTAAGTTGCCTTTGTTGCTTTTGATCATTGGTTATTCATAGTTTTAAGTAATTTTCCAATTTTGCCATATTTTATGATTATGCCCTCTATGTGTTTGATGAAATGTCAATTTTGATTATGTGGTAAATTTCCTCCCCTTGGCTTGGGAAAAATTAGTATATAGATTGCTAGAGTCATAATGTCCAACATTTAGTGATAATTCTTAAGTTGTTAGATGTTATTGTTTCCACTAACTCTAGCTTCTTACTAAGGTAATTAGTAAGTTAGCTAGGATTTGTGGATTAATAACAATTATGCTCACTTGACTTACTCTTCGATGTTAAGGGTAGACTAAGTGAGATTAATCCATCATAATTATCATAGTTATGGTTATGGGCAGGAAGGGATTCCATAACTCATCCCAAATCAAGGTTCCATTTATATTTTGAACCACTTTCCCATGAACTTTGAGTTTTCCTTGTCCATATTACATACATAGTTCTTTTATTCTTTTATTAGTTTATTAATTGCAATTTTGATCGTTCTTTTATCCCTTTATTGCTTGCTTCTTTATTGAAAACACCCTTTGCTTTCTACAACCAAAATTGTGTGCTCTTAGGCATTAGTTCCTAGGGAAGACGACCTGAGGTTTAATTACTCTCAGTTATTATCATTTTGAAATTAAACTTTGATTGGGAGGATTATTTGTTAGTTTGGACTACGCTATCAATGAAGAAATTGTTTTGTTAAATTTCCGAACCATCGTGATCCTTCTCATATCAAGTTTTTGGCACCGTTGCCGGGGAACTAGTGCAACAAGTGCTTTATTTTGGTTGTTGTGAATATGTGAATAGTGTGAATAGATACTTTTTAGGTTGTTTGATTGTTTTTTCTATTGATTAGGATTTTGTTTCTTTTGTTAATTGATGTCTTTAGTTTTTATTTTCAATTTTCTCTATGAGTTATCACCCTTTTGGTTTGGAGTATGGTTGTGATCATTTTGTAGGGCTTCATAACTTCAATTTTGGATTGCATCATGGGATTGGAGCATTGATTTTGGAAGGAGCAACCTTCTCTATACTACAATGAGCAAAACCCTCCCCAATATGCATACCCAAACCAGAGATATGGTAGATTTCACTTTGATTATGCACCCCTAGCACCATATACCTATAACCAATACCACCAACATAATCCTCAATCACCACATTTTTCAACACCACACCAATATAACCATCTACCTCTTTACATAACACCTCAAGATACTCATCAACATGAACTACCTCCCATATATACAACCTTCCTCCCAAACAACGAAACCCCTCTTTCACCACAATGTGAAGTTTTCCCAACCTTGGCCCAATACCATCAAGACCTTCAAGCATTCTTCAAAGAGCAAGAAGGGTTCCGAAGCACACAAGGGAAATTCATGGCCACCATAGCCGAAGCGGTGAGCCACTTGGTCCTACTTTGCTAATCTGATCAAGGCATTTGATGAATCAACATTTTATGATATTTATTTGCTCTATTTGGGTGGATTTCATTGACTTTTCTTGCACTTATCCGTTGAAATAGCATGCTTTTGTGAATTCTTTCTTAATTGTGCTTAATTGTGAAAAACATGGTTTTCATGCTTAAATTGCCAATTTTAATTTACTTTTCTCCCATTCGATACCTTGATATATTTGTTTGAGTGATTCAAGGTTTTAAAGGCAAGAATGGCTTGAGAAAGTGGAAGGAAAGCATACAAAGTGGAAGAATTTAAGAAAGGAATGATTTGGAAAGTTGTCCATCCTGACCTCTAGGTACTAAAATGGTCATAACTTGAGCTACGGAGGTCTAAATGAGGCGGTTCTAACGACATTGGAAAGCTAATATCCGGGGCTTCAAAATGATATGCATTTTGCTATAATGGACATAAGTTTAAGTGTGCATACGCACAAGTCAAGATTCAGCATGTGTGCGGACGCACACATCTGTGCGTCTGCACAGGTCCCTGCATGTGACCTCATTAATTAGAAACCGCTGGGGGCGATTTCTGGGCCCCCAAAGCCCAATCCAACTCATTTCTAAAGCTATTTCAAGCCAAATTGAAGAGGAATGAAGGGGGCAGCACTTAGATTTAGGTTTTTACATGTTTTAGCTTAGTTTTGTAGAGAGAGAAGCTCCCCCTTCTCTCTAGAACCTAGGGTTTTTAGTTTAGTTGCTTTGTAATTTTTTGTTTTAATTATTGTTTTAATCTAGTTTCCTCTATCTTTCCTTGTTCTGTTGTCTTAATTTCATTACTTTATCTTGTCATTTTTTCCATTTTTGCCACTTTTATGTATTTGCACTCTTGTTACTTTAATTTATATTTAATGCAATTTTATGTTTCATGCCTCTTTTATTGCTTTATTGAGTTGCTATCTTTATTTTCCTTACTTGGTAGTTGTAGCATTTATTATTCCTTGTCATTTACCATGCTTTCTTTTCATACCCACCAAGTGTTTGATAAAATGTTTGGTTGGGTTTTTACATAGTTTTTCTCACTCTTGGTTGAGAAATTGAGTGGTTTGGGTAAACTTGAGAGGTGGATGTCCATTCCACATTGTGTGAGGGTTGTTAATTAACTTGGTTTCCACTAACGCTAGCCTTTCACTAAGTTAATTAGTGAGTTGGCTAGGACTTGTGGATTGAGGTTAATTATGCCCTTTTGACTTATCCTCGATGTAGGGTTGACTAATTAGGATTAATTCAAACACAATTACCATGTTTGTGGTCCACTATTACGATAGCAAGCCCTAATTACCCAATCCTCACCAAGAGCTCTTTTAGTATTTAAATTCTATTTTCATTGCCTTTACTTGCCTTCATTTAATTTCTTGCATGTTAAGTTACCTTGCCCTTTTAATTTCTTGCCAATTGCTATGATCCGACCCCCATTTCCTCATAGCCAATAATGGAGCACTTTAATTGCAACTCCTAGGGAAGACGACCCGGGATTTAAAACTCCCGATTTATATTTGTTTTGGATTGTGACTATTCATTTGATTGATGGTCAAATTGTCCGGTTAGGACTATACTTACAACGCTAATTCTATTTTGAGATAAAAATTCCCAACCTATGCAACTTGGCCATTGTCAAATTTGGCGCCGTTGCCGGGGAGTTGCAATGGTGTATGTTGTTTGTTATTCTATATATGTTAATATGTAAATAGCTTGCTCTTTGGTTCTCTTTTGTTTTTGTTGATGGTTAGAATATGGATGCCGGAGGACATTGGACATTCTAGCATTGGTGGTGAAGTCAAGCACAAGCCACCATAGCAAGAGCTCTCCAAATTGTCTAACTTAAAGACATTAAATAAAAGTGCTTGGTAACATCTTTCTAACTCTCCCTCTCCTTTAGCACTTGTTTGTTGAAGTTTTTGCTTCTATTAGTTAGCTTAGTTTGGTAGAATTTTTGTGTTGATCTTGAAGTTTTAGGGTAGAATAAGCTTTGAGGTTGAAAATGCTATTTTGGATATCAAGTTTGGTGCCTTAGAGCACTAATTTTTTTTTTTTTGAGAAAAACAGAGCATGTGCATGCGCACACAACCCAAATTTTCGCGTTTTGTGTGCGCGCACCCATCTGTGCGTGGGCACACCAGCTTACACCCCTTCTGCTACAAGCGATCGCACACCTTGTGCGTCCGTATCCCTATCTTTTTGCCTCTTGTGCGTGCGCACGGACCTGTGTGCGTACGCACAGACGGCGAGATAGTTGGCAATTTTGACGCTTCATTTTTCCAAAAAAAAGAGGTCTTCTGTGCGTGCACACACGATTGTGCGGACGCACACCTCTTGAGACCCTCTCTGCTCAGAGCGCTCGCACACTCTGTGCGAGCGCACACCTTCCCTGCTCCGCCTAGTGTGCGTACGCACACATACTTGTGCATATGCCCGCCCCTATTTTCTCACGTCTACACTTCTTTTCATCTCTTCTCTCTAATTCTTCTCTTCTTTTCTCTTCTCCTCTCTTCTTTCCCTCCTCTAACCACCATTTACCACTATAATTCACCACCCATCACAATCACCTTAAGTTAGTTAGTTTGCTTGTTTGTTAGTTGTTTATTTCTTTAGATAATTAGTTTAATTTCCTATTTTGGTGCTAAGTGTTGGATGATTGAGTTGATTGTTAGACTATGTTAAGATTTTGCTACTGGAATATTAATATTGTTATTGCTATCATTGTTGGATATCTTTGTTGAGGTCATAAATTACTGCTTGGTATTGAGTTATTAATGTTGAATTTTGCGCATACCAAGTGCTCATGTAATGCCTTTAAGAATGCTTTTGGATTTTTAAATTGCATGTTTTAGCCACCATGTGATTTGATTTCATTATCTACTATTAGGCAATTTGTAGGAAGTTGATGCATTTTTTGTTAGGTGATGTTTGTTATGATTGTTTTTTTATCTATATCACCTATTTGATGCATTAACATTAAGAATTGTGAAATTGGATCATAAGCTTACCTAATGACATTTTTTGTAGCTTTTTAAGCTTTATGGACTATGCTTGCCATGCTTTCCACTTTATGTCAATTAGGTGTTGCTTCATGATACAATTCACAATTCCTTGATTCTTGCTTGAATACTTTTATGCTTCTTTATTGCTTGTTTGTTTTCTTAACCTACAAGTCTTTTAAAGTATCTCAAGCCCACTAGAACGAGTGAAGTGCATGCTTCTTTGTTGTAATTGTGACCTAGCTTTCCATGCTAGTGTGTGTGTGTTCTAAACTGCGCAACTTAGAATATACACACTTATTTCCTACATGTCACAAACTAATTTACTCACTCCTTCTAGTGAATATTACCTTATTCCAACACTCTATGCTTCCTTGTTTTTGCATTTACTTGTATAATCATCCTGTTTTTTTATATTTTCCATGGATGATGCACCATAAGCAACAAAAGAAGTGGGAGGAAGAGCACACAGCAACCGATTGATCCACCGGTGAAGGTGGCAATCCGAAGTCACCATACCCTCTTGCTCACCTTTGATTTCACAAAGGACCGTGCAAGCCTTTAAGTGTGGGGAGGTCGTCTCCGATCGACAACCTTGGATGACATACTCTAATCCCGAACACTCTCACCTTTTATCTTTCTTAGTTGGCCAAGGGTAGGGCAGAATCGTGATGCAAAGTGTGGTTGGAAGCAAGAATTTTCGCTAAGTTAAAATCTGGCCGCACACAGCATGACCATGCCTACTTCAAAGGGCTATAACTTGAGCTACAGACGTCCAATTGATGTGCTTCCAGTTGCGTTGGAAAGCTGACATTCAGAGCTTTCCAACGATATATAGAAATCCATATTTGGCGTCCAATTGAGGCAGGAACGAAAAGCATCTTTAAGGGCCAAAAACAAGCGAAAATAAACCAAAATGCTTCCACCAAGGCTCGAAGAGGGAGACACAAGGAAACCAAGGAAAATAATTGAGTGTGTGCCACAGCCGTGTTTCGAACACGGGAGAGCAAAGTGGAAACACTGCCCTGCCCTCCGCAAGGGCAGGGCAGCATTTGGATTGGTGCACAAATCTGGCGCACCACACACAAATCTGGCGCACCAATTCTCTCTTGGCAGCACCAGCGTGCATCGCAGCTCAATCCTGGCAGCACCATATTTTTCTGCCCTGCCCTCGCGGAGGGCAGGGCAGCATCCTATGCACCAAGGAAAAATTCTGGCGCACCAATTCTTGATCCTGGCAGCACCAAGCACGCACCATGGCACGTTCTGGCGCACTAACATTTCCTGCCCTGCCCTTGGCGCGGGCAGGGCAGCATTTCACGCACCAAGGCCACACCAGCTTGCACCACGCCCGCACCAGCAACGCACCAAATATCAATTTTCTGCCCTGCCCTCCACAAGGGCAGGGCAGCCTCCTGGGAGCAACTTTTCATGGGCCGAAAATTCAAATTAAAACCCCATTTTAATTCATTTCTTCACCAAATCAAAAGCCCATCCAAACCCCAAAATCCAAGAATAGAAAGTGTATAAATAGAAGCTAGTTTGATGTAATTAGAACTTTTGGACTTACCTTTGGCTTTGCTTTTGAATTTTGCACTTTCTTTGAGCTTTGAATTTCTTGTAATTGTTCTTGAGAGACTTGACCGAGAGCTCAGAGGATTAAGGGAGAATTGACTGATCTCCTTCCTCATTCTTACTCGGGCAATTCTACTCTTCTGTTTCTGAGTTTTGGGTGTGTGAAATTGAGGAAATTCTGTCTCAATTCCCATCTAAAATCTCTTTAAACCCTTTTCTGCATAATTGAATTTGATTTCTGTTCTTCTACTGCTTCTTCTTTAATTTTCTGTCAATTGCTTTGATAACTCGGATCTGGGAAGGAAATTGGGTTTTAGGCTCTGCTACCTAAGCTCTTGAGTCCTGAGATCACAATTTACTTGGGTTCTTCTGTGAACCTCTGCTGCACTTTATTTCCTTTCTGTTTGAATGCTTGTTGCTTCTGATTCAATTTTTGCTCTCTTAATTGTTGCAATTTACTTTCTCT
>NC_029776.3:75595767-75596948 GCF_000817695.3 Arachis duranensis | reverse complement strand
GAGGCTGAGAACTTATATGAAGCATGGGAGAGATATAAGGCTCTATTGAGGAAGTGTCCACCAGAGATGTTCACTGAGTGGGACAAGTTACAGAACTTTTATGAGGGACTCACTCTTAAAGCTCAAGAAGCTCTTGATCACTCTGCCGGAGGCTCATTACAACTCATGAAGACCACAGAGGAGGCTCAAAACCTCATTGATATGGTGGCCAACAACCAATATTTCTTTGCTCATCAAAGACAACGCCAACCATCACAGAGAAGAGGAGTAATGGAGTTGGAAGGAGTGGATTCAATTTTAGCTCAAAACAAGATGATGCAGCAGTAGATTCAACAACAATTTGAGCAAATGGCTAAGAGAATTGATGGCTTGCAAGTGGCAGCAGTGAGCACCACAAGCCAACCTCCAACCACTTGGATGCAAAGTGAAGAAACTCAAGAAGAGCACAACAGCAAGAGCAAGTCCAATACATGCACAACCAAAATCCTGGAACAAATGAAGTCTATGGGGATACTTACAATCCATCTTGGAAGAACCATCCCAACCTCAGATGGGGAGACAACCATAACTAAAACCAACAACCATGGCAAAGAAACACAGGCCAGAACAATTGGAAAAACACAAGCCATAACCCCCAGCCAAACACTAACCAAAACTCATACAGAAAACCACAAAATAACTACCCCAACTCTAACCATTATCCACCTAACAACCACCCAACAAATCAAAACACCTATCATCATCCATCAACACCCCAAAACCAACCAAGTTCACAAGAATCCCAGAGGATCACCAATCTAGAGCTGCTCATGGAGAAACTGATGAAGAACCAAGAATTAACAACAAAGAACCAAGAAGCCTCCATGAAGAACCTAGAGAGGCAGATTGGACAAATCTCCAAACAGATTTCTGTTGAGAAGCCATCAAGTTCACTACCTAGTGACACCATTCCCAACCCAAAGGAAGAATGCAAGGTCGTGCAACTAAGAAGTGGAAAAGTGTTAATAGATGGTAACCAAGGGGCAACCAAGCATAATGACACTGAGCCAACAAAGAATGATGAAGCCATCAACAAGGATATAATGACCAAGAATGTCCCAGGAGTACTCACAGAAGAGAACAACAAACCACAGAATTTGAAGAAAGGAAAGCAAATCATGGAAGAACCAATTCCAAAACAG
>NC_029776.3:75593367-75594598 GCF_000817695.3 Arachis duranensis | reverse complement strand
TAGAGGTTTTCATGGATGACTTCTCTGTTTTTGGTGATAATTTAATACTTGCTTAAACCATCTAACTCTTGTCTTGAAACGGTGCCAAGAAACTAACTTGGTTTTGAACTGGGAGAAGTGCCATTTCATGGTACCTGAGGGGATTGTTCTTGGTCATAAAGTTTCAAGAAGAGGAATAGAGGTTGACAAGGCAAAAGTGGAAATAATAGAAAAACTCCCTCCACCAACTAATGTGAAATCTGTTAGAAGTTTCTTGGGGCATGCAGGATTTTATAGAAGGTTTATCAAAGATTTTTCTAAAATAGCCAAACCTTTGAGTAACCTTTTGATGATTGATCAACCTTTTGTTTTTGATAAAAATTGCCAGCATGCTTTTGAAACTTTAAAGCATAAACTCACAACAGCACCAATTATCACACCCCTGGATTGGAACTTATCGTTTGAACTCATGTGTGATGCAAGTGATATTGCAATTGGTGCTGTACTTGGACAGAAGAAGGGAAACTTGCATCATGTCATATATTATGCAAGTAAGGTATTGAATGAAGCTCAAAAAAATTACACTACAACAGAGAAGGAATTGTTAGCTGTAGTCTATGCATTTGATAAGTTTAGATCGTATTTGATAGGATCTAAAATTATGGTTTATACTGATCATGTTGCTCTCAAGTATTTGATGTCAAAGCAGGATGCTAAACCAAGACTTATCAGGTGGATTCTACTCTTACAAGAATTTGACATTGAGGTAAGGGACAGGAAAGGCACTGAAAATCTAGTTGCTGATCATTTGTCAAGACTGCCACCAGAAACAATTCAAAAGGCCTCATTACCTGTGAATGAAAGCTTCCCAGATGAACATCTTATGCAGATCCAACAAACACTATGGTTCGCCAACAAACACCATGGTTTGCTGATATAGCAAACTACAAAGTAGGGAGAAAGATACCGCAAGAATTCACTAAGCAACAAGTGAGGAAACTTATCAATGAAGCAAAGAAGTTCTTGTGGGATGAACCCTATCTGTTCAGAAGGTGCTCTGATGGAATAATCAGGAGATGTATTCCTGAAAGTGAAATAAGAGATATATTATGGCATTGCCATGGCTCAGCTTATGGTGGACATTTTGGTCCAGAAATAACAGCAGCAAAGATACTACAAAGTGGGTTCTATTGGCCAACCATCTTCAAAGATGCCAGGGAGTTTGTCCACCAATGTAATGAATGCCAAAGAA
>NC_029776.3:75591495-75592951 GCF_000817695.3 Arachis duranensis | reverse complement strand
AAATGACTCCATAATACTTGGTCGACCATTTTTGGCCACTGCTAGAGCCATTGTGGATATAGAGCAGGGAGAGTTAACTCTCAGGATGCATAAGGAGAGCATCACCTTGAAAGTCTTTCCAGAATTACAAAGGAATGAAGAAATAAGTGGTGACTTCCTTCCAAAGCAAGCAACCGACAAGGCAGTAGACAGAAAAACAAGCAGCTGCAAGAAGAAAAAGGGATTCGAAAGGAAGCGGGGGTGATAAACAAGAAGGAAGGTATCACAACCCAAGTCACTGTCAAGAAAGAAAGATCAACAAGAAAGAAAAAGATGAAGAGCAAGAATAAGGCTCACAAAGGGTGGAAGAACAAGAAAATCCCAACTGAAGAATTTTCTAAAGGTGATAAGGTGCAACTAGTATATCAACAGCAGGGAGCAGAAGATTATTACACTGTCAACCAAATACTTTCTCTTGAGCATATGGAAATTGAGCATCAAGGCACGCAGAGAAAGCTGACAGTGAGAGGTGACAAGTTGAGACATCACCAACATCAACCACCCTAAAGGGAGGAAGATGTCAAGCTAGTGACAATAAAAGAGCGCTTGTTGGGAGGCAACCCAACCTGAGGTAGTTTCTTTTCATAGCTTGTTCAATAAAAATGTTGAGTAATTGGTGTGCATTGCAAGGAGCTAAGTTTGGTGTTGCACACCAAAACAATTTGAGGGAGAATGAAAATTTCTAAGTTTGGTGTTCCACCAAAAATATCATTTAAAAAACACACTCTCACCTCTTGCATGATTCTAGCTCCAAGCAATCAAACACATTATTCAACTGTTGAATTGTTTTCTAGCTTCAATTTCATTAACCTTTAGCAAGGATACATGGTTTCAAATATGGTTGACTTGTTGCATCTGAGGCAGTGGCAAACAATTAAGTTTGGTGTCTCTACACCAAAATCAATCCAAGAACCACACTCAGTTTATGCATACTAACCATACAGTTAAGGGCTTGAGAAGCAAGCAACTTTGAGAATTATGCAGGACATTATGTTGATAATTGAAGATATTATGCATCTTAACTCAAAGAGAACACAACAGAAGGAAGAATCAAAGGACTGCAACTTCAAAGGTTGTATCTAAACTTAATCCTTGTTGCTGTGAAATGCTTTGAACATGGGAACCATTGTATGTCTTGCTAAAGTGTTTATCTAGTTGCAAGTGAAATTGTTTGCTAAAAATGCTAAATCTGCATAATGCTTGTTATCCACCACTTAGCTTAAATTTTGTTTTGTTTCCCATATGCTTAAATAAAAGAGTTTGGTTTGAATTGAAAAGTGAAATATCCAATGTTGCATAAGTATGAATGGAAGTTGGTGGTGGTATATGTGTTTGATTAAATGCATAACTCATGAAATAATTGTTGCATAATATCATTATCATTCAATTGTGAGTTAGCTTGCTGTTACAAAGACTC
>NC_029776.3:75525539-75589823 GCF_000817695.3 Arachis duranensis | reverse complement strand
TTTCTGCATAATTGAATCAATTTACATTCTCTTTACTGCTTCTTCTTCAATTTCTTGCCAATTGCTTTGTGAACTTGGATCTGGGAAGGCAAATAGAGATCTAGGCTCTGCTACCTAGTCTCTTGAGACTTGAGACCACGATTTACTTTTGGTTCTTCTGTGAACCTCTGCTACACTTTATTTCCTTTCTGTTTGAATGCTTGTTGCTTCTGATTCAATTTTTGCTCTCTTAATTGTTGCAATTTACTTTCTCTCTGTTTAGATTCTGCAATCCCAGTCCTCAAATCCCTTTTACATTCAAGCAATTTACATTTCTTGTCATTTAAGTTACTGCAATTTACATTTCTTGCACTTTAAGTTTCAGCCATTTAATTTCTTGTTCTTTAAGATTCAGTCTATTTTACTTTCCTGTTCTTTAATTTCCTGCAATTTCCCATCTCCCTTTACATTTCAAGCAATTTATCTTCTGTTAAATTCAACCCACTCAACCAAAACTTGATTCGCTTGACTAAATCAACCACTAAACTAAAATTGCTCAATCCTTCAATCCCTGTGGGATCGACCTCACTCATGTGAGTTATTATTACTTGATGTGACCCGGTACACTTGCCGGTGAGTTTTGTGTTGGATCGTTTTCCACACATCAGTACATATTTTAGAGCTTTAATTGCATCTTTTCTTAGTTTATTGCATTTCCTTGCATACATATATAATAAGCTTAGTTAATTGTATGAAATTTTCCAAGAAAAATATTCTTGATAGGGCATTGATATCCTAATTGATTTGAATTGAAATATTTTGAAACTTATGGAACATGGTTTTGAGCTAAGAACACATAAGCATGCGAGTTTTGAGCCTCATTGTGTGGTTGCATCATATAACCACTATTTACATTCTTGTGTGTGTTATTCTCTTTTTATGATTGCAATCTTGGATTTGTTTGATTCTTTATGTCCATTGTTTGATGTATATATGCATTTACATGATTGAGGCTATCTTTTCATTTAGCTCACTTACCCAAAAAGCCTACCCTTTTATCTTCCCTTGTTAACCAACTTTGAGCCTATGATTAATCCCCTCTTGTTCTTAATTTTAGCACATTATTAGCCTTAAAGCGGAAAACAATAAATGTCCTTGATTTGGATCCTTGATTAGCTTAGACTAGTAAGAGTGTGTATCATCTAAGTGTGGGTAAGTTTGGAAACTTTGGTTGAGGTAAAAGTGGATTTTTAATCTTGTGGAAAATCTCGGGAATTGGGTACATACTCATGCAAGAATTGCTTAAATCATGTGCATTGACACTTTTTGTATATATTTTAGCTCAAACAAAAAAGAGTAAAGAAAAGTAATAAAAAGGGGACAAAATGCCCCAAAGTAGAACAACAAGAACAATCCATATGAGATGTGAATTGAAAAGGATGCATGAGTATGTGGAAAAGTGAGGAATGGCAGCTAGGTTTGATTTAAATTGTATAGGTTATTATGAAGGTTAGGCGAGAGCTTAGGCTAATCAAAAATGCAAATATTAAGCTCACTTGACCATATATAACCTCATCTTTGCCCTAACCCCATTACAACCATGGAAAGTCCTCATGATACTTGTATGCATACATCAAATGAATGTTGACTGTTAGATGAGGAACAAATCTTAGAAAGCATGAGTAGAAGAGAATAGAGTGAACCAACCTTAAACACTTGAGCGATTAGAGTGTAAACACATCTGGTGAGGGGTTCGATTACTCGAATTTTATGTTTCCACCTTCTATTATTGCTTATCTTGCAAGTTATTAACTCTTTCCAATAACTCAAGTCAACTATGGATTTGAATTGCTTATGCCCTTATGTGTATATGTGTATTCTTGGAAATTGATTTATTTTGACTAAGTGGTTGCATTCATATAGGTAGATTGCATATTGGTAGTTTCCTTGCTTTGAATAAATGTTAATTCCCCTTCTCATCTTCCTTTGGTATAGCATGAGGACATGCTATTGTTTAAGTGTGGGGATGTGATGAATCCACATTTTATGATATTTATTTGCTCTATTTGGGTGGATTTCATTGACTTTTCTTGCACTTATCTGTTGAAATAGCATGCTTTTGTGAATTCTTTCTTAATTGTGCTTAATTGTGAAAAAATGGTTTTCATGCTTAAATTGCCAATTTTAATTCACTTTTCTCCCATTCGATGCCTTGATATGTTTGTTTAAGTGATTCAAGGTTTTGAAGGCAAGATTGGCTTGAGAAAGTGGAAGGAAAGCATACAAAGTGGAAGAATTCAAGAAAGAAATGATTTGGAAAGCTGTCCAACGTGACATCTCGGTACGAAAATAGTCATAACTTGAGCTACATAGGTCCAAATGAGGCCACTCCAGCGGCATTGGAAATCTAATGTCCGGGGCTTCAAAATGATATGCAATTTGCTATAGTGGACATAAGTCTAAGTGTGCGTACGCATAGGTGCTTGTGCTTACGCACAAGTTAGGATTTAGCATGTGTGCGAACGCACACATTTGTGCGTCCGCACAGGTCTTTGCACGTGACCTAATTAATTGAAAACCACAGGGGGAGATTTCTAGGCCACCAAAACCCAATCCAACTCATTTCTTAAGCTATTTCAAGCCAAATTGAAGAGGAATGAAGGGGGCAGCACTTAGATTTAGGTTTTTATATGTTTTAGCTTAGTTTTCTAGAGAGAAAAGCTCCCTATTCTCTCTAGAACATAGGGTTTTTAGTTTAATTACTTTGTAATTTCTTGTTTTAATTATTGTTTTAATCTACTTTCCTCTATCTTTCCTTATTCTATTGCCTTAATTTCAATACTTTATCTTGTCATTTTCTCCATTTTTGCCACATTTATGTATTTGCACTCTTGTTACTTTAATTTACATTTAATGCAATTTTATGTTTCATGCCTCTTTTATTGCTTTATTGAGTTGCTATCTTTATTTTTCTTACTTAGTAGTTATAGCATTTATCATTCCTTGTCATTTACCATACTTTTTTTTCATATCCACCAAGTATTTGATAAAATGCTTGGTTGGGTTTTTACATAGTTTTCTCACTCTTGGATGAGAAATTGAGTGGTTTGGGTGAACTTAAGTGGTTGATGTCCATTCCACATTGTTGGAGGGTTGTTAATTAACTTGGTTTCTACTAACGCTAGCCTTTCACTAAGTTAATTAGCGAGTTGGCTATGACTTGTGGATTGAGGTTAATTATGCCCTTTTGACTTATCCTCGATGTAGGGTTGACTAATTGGGATTAATTCACACACAATTACCATGTTTGTGGTCCACTACTAGGATAGCAAGCCCTAATTACCCAATCCTTACCAAGAGCTCTTTTAGTATTTAAATTATATTTTCGTTGCCTTCCCTTGCCTTCATTTAATTTCTTGCATGTTAAGTTACCTTCTTGCCCTTTTAATTTCTTGCCAATTGCTATCATCCGACCCTAATTTCCTCATAGCCAATAATAGAGCACTTTAATTACAACTCCTAGGGAAGACGACCTGGGATTTAAAACTCCTGGTTTATATTTATTTTGGATTGTGACTATTGATTTGATTGATGTTCAAATTATTGGGTTAGGATTATACTTACAATGCCAATTCTATTTGAGATAAAAATTCCTAACCTATGCAACTTGGCCATTGTCAGCATTCCTCTTGAGGAATGTGAAGAGTCAACTAAAGATTGTAGTGAAGAGGAGAGCATGGAGCCACAAGGGAGAGAATGAATTGAAATAAGAGGAGGAAGGTGGGATAAGTTAGGAGAGAAAGGGAGAGTTGAGGGAGATTGATCAAGATGTGGATTCCATCATTGATGATTTTTTGTCCACCTTGGTCAATCCCCTTAATGAACTTAGTGAGCCTCTTCCCATTGAGTTTGAGAGAGACTTGGAGGTAGACTTCTCACAACCTCCTTGTTATGACTTGAGTGATGGGGAAGAGGAAGTTGGTGAGGAAGCAATTCCGGTCCAAGAGCACATTGAGTGGATGGCAATTTTATCTATGAGCTTCATTGGCCCCTATCAATATGCTATCTTAGAGACGGATTACCAACTCAAAATCTTTCTTGGGTTGTTACATGGTGGAGAAAGGAGTGTTGGTTGCCAAGTGAATCCAAGGCTCATCAAGAAAGACAATTCAAGCTTTGGGAATCAAGCATGGTATGAAGCACAAGTGAGTGATTTCCGGAGAGTGTTGGGTTGCTTCAAGGTCAAATTGAGAGTTTGTCCATCCGGCTTGAAGAATAAAGATCAACAAGAAGGAGAGCGGATACCAAGAATATGGGATCCTGGAGGAGCCTTAAAGTGCAAGCTTGGGTGGAGATTCAAAGAGGAGTGGAAAGACAAGCTACCCTAACAAGAGTCTCCTCGACAAGTCTAACTTAAGGACTATAAACCAAAGTGCTAGGTGGGAGACACCCCACCATGGTAACATTGTTCTTACCCTTTCCTTGTATATAATTTTTGTTTATTGCATGTTTGCTTGTCTTAGTTAGCCTAGGATTAGTTAATTTTGAGCATACAAAGGTTAATTTTCTTATGGATCATGCATTTGTGGATATTTGAATATCGTGGGGTTGAACTTTTGTTGAGCTAGGGTAGAGTGCCCTAGAATTTGAAGAAATTTTTTTTGCAAAAATAGGGCTTTGTGCATGCGCACACCCTTGTGCGTACGCACACAATGTCTATTTTTTGTGCTTTGTGTGTGTGCACCCTCCTGTGCGCACGCACACTAGCCTGGCTTTGTGCGTGGGTACCCACTTGTGCATACGTACACAAAGCCCTTTTCACGCACTATATGCGTTCGCACCCACCTGTGCATACGCACACCAGCTTCCACCCCTTCTGCTGGGAGCGCTGGCATGCCCTGTACGTATGAACCCTTATCCATTTCTGTTCCTGTGCATGTGCACGGACCTGTGTGTGCGCGCACATATGATCCTTGCCCTTGTTTTGAAAAAAAAGAAAAAAAAGAGTGTTCTGTGCGTACGCACAAGCTTATACGCACGCACACTTCTTGATCCTCTCTTTGTTTAGAGCGTTTGCACACTTTTGTGGATCCGCTCACCTTCCATTTTTCACCCTGTGTGCGTATGCACAAGTGCTATTTTGGGCAAAATTTTGATTTTACTTTGAATTAAGCCCTACGCACTATCGCCCCCTCCATCCCTCTCTTCTCTTACTTTTTTTTCATGTTTTTCTACTTGTTTTACTTAGTTTTAATTGCTTTTCATTTTCATTTTAATAATTATATTAGTTTTGGTTTAGTTGTTTCTTAATTTAATGAATTACAAGTATTTGATTGATGTTGATTGGGTTGCTTCTTGCTTGAATTTTGGCATAATTTTTTATGAATATGTGCACTGAGCATCAAATCCTTGTTTGATTGGCTAAATAAAATGTGAGTTTGATTCATATGTTGTAGCTACCATATGCATTAGACTATATCCTTATTTGGCAACTAAATCATGAATTGTGCACTTTTACTTTAGTGAATTGAATTGAATTACTTGTTCAATCATGATTTTTATATCAAATTCATCACATGACCGGTGCTTGTTTCTTATTAATGCATTGCAGTTGTTTGAGTGACTTGACATGATTGTTATTAAACTTGTCACTTTTTGCAACAAGTACCTTTACCATGTGACTATGTTATTATGCTTCATGATGAATAAGGAGTTTTCTTTTCATTAATGGTTTGGTTATTGTTTATTGTGCTATTTTATATCAATTTTGTGCTTTCACTTGCACGATTTTAGTATCTGATATACAAATTCCCACACTTCGTATAGCTGTACCAGCAAGTGCACTGGGTCATCCAAGTAATACCTGAGTGAGTCAGGGTTGATCCCATGAGGATTATGGTTTGAAGCAAGCTATGGTTATATTGCAGGTCTTTGTCAGGAAAAATCAAGAAGTCATTGGTTTGAAGTTGGTTGAAGGCTTAAGAAGAATATTGTATAAATTACTATTTATATTTGAAAGGGATCAGTAATAGGAATATGGTTAAGGATTGGAGTTGCTTTGTCTTTCTGAAGTAACTCTGGCATTATTGTCTCTTTTGCTTGTGAGTGATTTCTTCTATGGCAGGTTGTATGTGATCAACGCCATTGGCCGTGGTCACCAATCTCCTCTGCTTGAGATCAAATGCCGTATAGCCGCGGTCATCCAATCTGAACGAGGGTGAAGCTCTAGCAGTTTATTCTCTTGGTGATCCTACTCAAAATGCCACAGACAAGGTCGAATCTTCCATATCAGAGAATGCTGTTTCTTTGGATTCTAGCCTCTACCACAGAGACCCTAATCTCCCTAGAAATCAGCTGAACTGGTGTCTCGAGAAGTCCCCACGAAGTCATGGATTAGTCATCTGAGAGATGTATAATCAAGCTGGCGGTTCACACTTTCCAACCACGTATTCACACGAACCCAAGTGGACACAGTTGGTTGTCAGGCACGCGGTCTTAGAATGATGAACAGAGCTGATATTCACTGATCATCCTATTCACCATGTTGAAGATCGAGTATACATCTTAGAATTAAATCAGACACGAATAGAAGAATAACAGTAATACTTTTATTAATTCATAGGACTTAGCAGGGTTCCTCCCCTCAACCTAGGAGGTTTAGAAACTCATACTAAAAGGAAATACAATGTGGTAAATGAAATTTTAGTGTAAAAGTCCCTAGATGTTGTAAATCTAATCCCTTAAATACTAAACAAACGACTAGTAAGGGTAAAACAGTCTTTTAGTGCTAAAATCTACTTATCGGGCCCACTTGGTAAGTGTTTCGGCTGAGCTTTGATGAGATCCACATGCTATGAGGCCTCTAGGGCATTGAACACTGGCTAGGGGGTCTTCTCTGGATGTTTGGACACTGGTATCTGCTTTGTGGGAGCTGGACGCCTAGAAAGGGGAAGGAGACTCGTGTTGGATGCCAGTTTTGGGCCTTCTAATATGAAAAAAAGTATGGACTATTATACATTGATGGAAAGATCTCGAAGTTTGCAGATAGCATATGTAATGCTTTCTCTGTCTCTGAATCAGACTTTTGCTCTAGCTCCTCAATTTCAGCCAGAAAATACCTGAAATTGCTCAAAAACACAAAAACTCAAAGTAGAATAAAAAATGTGAATTTATCACTAAAACCTATGAAAACTTAATAAAAACTAAACAAAACACACTAAAAACTATATGAAAATAATGCCAAAAAGCGTATAAAATATCTGCTCATCACAACACCAAACTTAAACTATTGCTTGTCCCCAAGCAACTAAAAACATAGTAGGATAAAAAGAAGATTAAGATACAATAAATTTCAAAGTTTCCAATGAAGCTTTGTTACAATTAGATGAGCAGGACTTAGTAGCTTTTTGCTTCTAAATAGTTTTGGCATCTCACTATCCATTGAAACTTAGAATGGTTGGCAACTTTAAGAACTTAGAATCCAGATGATATTATTGATTCTCCTAGTTCAATTCTTTTTTATTCTTGAACACAGCTTTCAGTGTCTTGGCCATGACCCTAAGCACTTTGTTTTCTAGTATTACCACTGGATATATAAATGCCATAGATACTTTAACTGGGTGAACTCTTGTGATTCAGCTTTGCTAGACTCCCCAGATAGAGGTGTCCAGAGTTCTTAAGCACATTATTTTTGCTTTGGATCACAACTTTAACCGCTCAGTCTCAAGTTTTTCACTTGACACCTTCACGCCACAAGCACATGGTTAGGGACAGCTTGGTTGAGCTGCTTAGGCCAGGATTTTATTCTTTTAGGCCCTCCTATCCATTGATGCTCAAGGCCTTGGATCCTTTTACCCTTGCCTTTTGGTTTAAAAGGTTATTAGCTTTTTCAATCTACCCTCCTTTTGCTGCATTTTTGGGCAGTAATGGATTTTTCTCTTTATTTATTTATTTTTTTACCATTTTTTCTTTCTTTTACGCATGCATAATAATTTTTTTTTGCAACATGCTTTTTCTTTTTCTTTTTGCTGCCTTTTCTTGATTCAAGAATCAATTTTTGGATTTTTCTGATTATCAATAATACTTTTCCTTTTTCATCATTCTTTCAAGAGCCAACATTCTAAATTCCAACTTCAAATATGCACTGTTAATTTTATACATTTAGAAAATAAAAGCAATGCCACCACATCAAAAATAATTAAACTATTCTTATTATTAACTTAAAATTCATGCAACTCTCAATTCTTTTCAAATAAAATTTTCTTTTAAGCAAGGTGAAAGATATATGGAACATTTTACATCTTTAAGACATCAATGCAAATGATCATGCAAAAAAGAATAGACATAGCAGAAAATAGAAAAATAAAAAAAGGGAAAGAAAGTAAAAGAGAACGAATCCACCTTTAATGGTGGCGGCTAATGCTCCTCCTTGAGGATCCAATGTGATGCTTGATCTCTTCAATGTCATCCCTTTGCCTTTGTTGTTCTTCCCTCTTGGCCCTTGATCTTCTATAATGGCTCTTTGGTCTTTTCTTATTTCATTGAGGGTGATGGAGTGATCTTGATGCTCCATCCTCAATTGCTCCATATTAGTGCTTAGTTCTCCAAGAGAAGTTTGCCATTGATAGCTTTGAGAAAGAAAATACATCCCTTGAGGCATCTCAGGGATCTCATGCTGAAGTGGTTGCACAGGCTCTTATGAATGCTCTCTAGTTTGCTCCATCCTCTTCTTAGTGATGGGCTTATCTTCCTCAATGAAGATATCTCCTTCTATGACAATTTCAGCTGAATTACATAGATGACAGATGAGGTGTGAGAATGCCAACCTTGCATTGGTGGAAGGCTTCTCAGCTATCTTCTACAATTCTTGAGGAATCACCTCATGTACTTCCACCTCACTCCCAATCATGATACGATGAATCATGATAGCTCTGTCAACAGTCACTTGTGACCGATTGCTAGTACGAATGATGGAACGTTGGATGAATTCCAACCATCCTCTAGCTATGGGTTTTATGTCAAGCCTTCTTAGTTGAATGGGCTTGCCTTAGGAATCCCTTTTCCACTATGCTCCTTCCACACAGATGTTTGAGAGTACTTGATCCAATCTCTTATCAAAGTTAACTCCTAGTGTAAGGATGAAGATCTCCTTGCATAAGAGGCAAGTTGAACGCCAACCTCACACTTTCTGGGCTGAAATCTAAGATACCCCAGTTCTTTGGATTTGGGTTCACACTACTGTCATGGTTTTTAATAACCCATACATTAGCATAGAAATCTTGCACCATTAAAATCCTAAAATCTTGAATGGGATTGGTTAGGACTTCCCAACCTCTTCTCCAGATCTTTCTTCGGATTTTCGAATACTCATTCTTCTTGAGCTTGAAAGGGACCTCAGGGATCACTTTCTTCTTTACCACTACTTCATAGAAGTGGTCTTGATGAGCTTTGGTGATGAATCTATCCATCTCCCAAGATTCAGAGGTGGCGGCTACTGCCTTCCCTTTCCTCTTTCTAGAGGGTTCTCCAACATTGGGTGCCATGAATGGGAATGGAAAGAAAAAAAAGCTATGCTTTTCCAACACCAAACATAATACTTTGCTTGTCCTCGAGCAAAAATAAAGAAAAGAGAATAATAGAGTAGGAGAAGAAGAAAGTAGAAGAAGATAGAGGGAGAGAGACAGCTCGGCCATGGGGTGTTTTGTGGTATATGAGAGATTTGTGTATGGGGAAGTGTGAAAGTAAGTGGGGTAGGTAAAGATGCTGTAGGACCCACTGGTCCTGAGAGGCTAGAAAATTCAGATTTCCTGCCCACTGCACTTGCGTTTGAATGCCCAGGTGTTACTCCCTGGCTGGCGTTCAACGCCAGCAATGCTGTCCATTTGGGGCGTTGAACGCCCAGCCAGAACTCTCTGGCTGGCGTTCAACTTTCAATAACACTCCATCTAGAGTGTTCTATTTTCATTGCTTTGGCATTTATGTCTCTGTTCTGACTGCTTTACATGATCATGAACCTAAAAATAACTTGAAAAAATAATATTAAGAAATAGAAATAATAGATAATTAATGAAGGTTGGGTTGTCTCCCAATATACGCTTCTTTAACGTCATTGACTTGATGGTTGGCTCCTTATGGAAGTGAGTATGGGCTCAGAGTTTAACCCCTTACAGTGAACTTTCTCCTTGTCTTCTCATGAATGAGCTCCACATGCTCTAGAGACAGGACACGACTCACTGTATGTGGCATGACTGGTTTCTTGGTGAAGACAACTCTCATACCAGGTGAGAGGCCTTCAATTGGGACTTTCTTGTCCCTCCAGCCTTTAGGTACTTTCTTCTTGGTACCTTTGTGCTTAGAGCTTATTGATGGCTGCCCAACACCAAACTTAGAATTGATGTTTGGGGGCTCAGTAAAGCTCTGCACAGAAAGAGAAGGTTAGAACACTAAGTGTTTCATAGTAAATGAGTTTTGATAACTCGAAGGTCTCTAATTGATTAATCCAAGTTAAGAACATAAAAATCTAATTTAAAACCCAACCAAGCATTTTATCAAACACTTGGAAGGCATAAAATAAAAGCATAGAAAACTAATACGAAAAATAAATCTAAACAACCAATTGCAAGCATCAATGACTAACAATTAAAGAGAGCAACAATAAACATAGAAAACACAAATTGCATTAGAAAAAATCAAATGTAAAAATAGCTCATAAACATGAAAATGGCAAAAAAGGGAAATAATAATGGAGGAAGATGAACTAAAGTACTTGAACAAATAAAAGTAAGAGAAAACTAAATTAAAGCAAAATTGAACCTGAACCTAGGGAGAAATTCAAAGAGAAACCCTAAAACCTATAGATAGGAGAGAGTATCTCTCTCTAGAAACTACATCTAAAACCTAAAATTATGTGAATGAATGATGAATTGATTGATTCCCCCACTCTACAGCCTCTAATTTCTATCTTTGGGATTGGAAATGGGCCAAAACCAGCCTAGAAATCGCCCCCAGTATTTTCTAAAATCTGTAGCACATAACGCCTTGTCACGCGTCGCTTGTCTGCCGCACCAGTCACGTGTACGCGTCATACCACGTGTGCGCGTCACATAACTGCGAGGCAACTATGGCAAATTGCATATCATTTTGAAGCCCCGGATGTTCGCTTTCCCATGCAACTGAAACCGCCTCATTCGGATCTCTGTAGCTCAAGTTATGATTGATTTAGTATGAAGAGGTTAGGATTGACAACATAGCAATTCCTTCAATTTCTTGTATTCCTTCAACTTTTGCTTGCTTCCTTTCCATCCTCAAAGTCATTCCTGCCCTATAAACCCTGAAAACACTTAACAAACATATCACAACATTGAATGGTAACAAGACAGGATTAAAATTACCAAATTTAAGGTCAAAGAAGCATGTTTTCAATCATCACACAAAATTAGGAAGGAAAATGTAAAATATGCGAATTCTATAAATATGTGTGAGAATAAGGGATAAAAATTACTCAATTCAGTACAAAATAAACTGTAAAATAGCAGTTTATCAGTATATCTGTACCTGCCATTGGTGCCAATAGTTTTGAGCTCAAGCCTCAATTGGTCACTCTGGTGCAACAGAACTGTCAATTTCATGGACTCCCGCAGGAGGATCCTAACAAATTCATATTTGACTTCCTACAGATATGTGATTGTGTTAAGACGAATGGAGTGAAACCTGAGGTTTATAAGCTCATGCTCTTTCCTTTTGCTCTAAAGGATAGAGCAAAGATATGGCTAGATTCTCAACCCAAGGAGAGCTTGGACACATAGGACAAGGTGGTCACTAGATTTCTGACCAAGTTCTTTCCATCCTAGAAGCTGAGTAAGCTTAGATTGAGAAGTCCAAACCTTCAGACAGAAAGAGGGAGAGTCCCTCTATGAGGCTTGGGAGAGATACAAGCAGTAGATCAGCAGATGCCCTCCCGGCATGATTTCAATTTGGACCAGGCTAGAGATCTTTTATGATGGCCTCTCTGAGATGGCCAAGATGTCACTGGATCACTCCCCAGGTGGTTCACTACACATAAAGAAGATGCCTGAAGAGGCGAATGAGCTGATTGAGATGGTTGCCAATAATAAGTACATGTACACTTCTGAGAGGAACCCTGTGAACACTGGGACCACTCAGAAGAGAGGAGTCATGGAAGTAAAAACACTGGATGCGATTCTGGCGCAGAACAAGCTCATGTCCTAGCACATAAGTATGATCTCTCAACACTTAACTGTGATGCAAGTTTCATCTGTCAATACTCAATATGCATCCTATTGAGGGGACATTAGTGATGCTACCCTAACTACCATGGAAGAAGTGAATTACATGAGAAACTTCTCTAGAAATCTGAATAATGATCCTTATGCAAACACTTTTAATCAGGGATAGAGGAATCACCCTAACTTCGGGTGGAGGGAGCAGCAGAGGCCTCAACAAGGCTTCAACAACAATCAGGGTGGAACAAATCAAAATAGGTTTAACAATGGACAGTTCTAACCCTCTCCGCAGTAGATGGAGATGCCTAAGTAAAGCCTCTTTGACTTAGTCACAATAGTTTCTGACCACTCTAAGAGTACTCAGAGCTTTATGCAAGAGACTAGGTCCTCAATTCTAAACTTGGAGATACAAGTGGGTCAATTGAGGAGTAGGATACCTGAAAGACCTCCCAAGACTCTTCCAAGCAACACAAAGGTAAATCCAAGGGAATAGTGTAAGATCCTCATCAAGGGCAAGGAGGTCGTGCCTATAGAGGAAGATGTTATTGAGGATTCGAAGGAGAAAAAGGCTCAAGAGAATACTAGGAGTGCACTAGTACATGCCCCAGTAATGATGAAGGAGCTTGAAGCACAACACCCTCTAAACATGCAAAAGGAGACTGAGGATGAGCAAACTGCTCAATTCTTGGCAATCCACAAGAAGTTACAAGTCAATATTCCTTTTACTGAGGTGTTGGAGAAGAAGCCCCCTATATGGCCTGCCTAAAAAGTATATTTCTGAGAAAAAGGCCCTGTGGGGAGATGAAACAGTGGTGTTGACCAAGGAGTGCAATGCACTAGCGCAAAAGAAGCTACCTCAGAAATTACCAAATCTCGGAAGCTTCCTGATTCCTTGCACTATAGGGACCATTACATTTGTGAAGGCACTATGCGACCTTGGATCAAGCATAAATCTGATGCCTCTCTCTGTGATGAAGAAGCTGGGGATCCAAGAGGTGCAGCCCACAAGAACGTATTGGATTGGTGAAAAACGTCCTTGTAAAGGTTGAACCTCCCTGCAGACTTCGTGATACTTGATACTAGAGAAGGAAATGATGACTCCATCATCCTAGGAAGGTCATTCCTAGCGACTGGGAGAACCTTGATTTATGTAGAGAGAGAAGAGCTAGTCCTGAGAATACATGAGGACCATTTGTTGTTCAAAATTCCTAAACCTCAGACTCTCTCGAATAAATGAGGTACTAGCATACAACACTTAGTTTTTCAACCTTCTCTCTCAGTGGAAAGCCATACAGAGCCCCCGGACATCAAACCTAAGTTTGGTGTTGGACATTCACCACCCACCATTAAGGGAGAAGGCCTCAAGAAGAAAGTATCCAAAGGCTGGAGGAACAAGAAAATTCCTATTAAAGACTTCTCACCTGGCATGAAGGTAGTCTTCACAAGAAGTCCAGTCATACCATACACTGTGAATCAGATCTTGTATCTGGAACATGTTGAACTAATTCATGAGAGCACAGGGAGGAAGTTCACCATGAGGGGTGATGATCTGATCCCTATGAACCTCTGTAAAGGAGCTGTCCGTCGAGCTAATGACGGTAAAGAAGTGCTTGTTGCGAGGCAACCGAACCAAACGTATCCTATAGTTTACTTTCACTTTCTTTTGTTTTATTTTCGTTTATTTGAGTTTGATTTCATATTAAGTTATTTTCTACTTATTTTTTCATATTTTTCCTCATTTTTCTAATGTTTGTGATCATGTATAGCACCTAGAACAGAAACAAAAAATCATAGCAAGAAAAATAGGACACCCTGGAGAATGCCTCCTACTGGCGTTGAATGCCAGTCTGGCATTCAGTGCCCAGGGGGGAGTGCAAGGCTAGACGTTAAACGTCCAAATGGGAGCCAACCAAGACCAATTTTTGGTCCCCTTAGGGCGTTCAATGCCCATTCTTGGCGTTGAACGCCAGAAATTCAAAAAAAAAGGGATCCCCCTGCTGGCGTTCAACGCCTTCAACGCCCAGGGGGGAGGCAGCATGCTGATTTGAATTTTGAAATTTTTGGCCAATGGATATCACCCAACCACCAACCACTTCACCATTTACTCACTCTTATCCATTCTCTCTCCCCTGTTTTAACTAAACATTTTAGGCCCCACATGCGTAAAGATGTTGAATAGTTTTGAGCTAAATGCATTGCATGTAAACTGTAACACCCTGCCATAGTGAATCTTATGCTTAAGTCATAAGACAGAGGTGGTGAGGTATTACGACCTCTAAAAGTAAAATTATATATATAAATATAGTTGAAAGAAGTTTCATCTAGGAGCCTTTCAAGAAAAATTAAAGCAAAAGCGTTAAATCGAAAAGCACAACACTCACGTAGATGATAAACGTAACTGAAAAGGATAAGAGTAAGCTAAGCATAAATACACACACACACACACACACACACACACACACACACACACACACATAATGAAAGAGAGTTCCAAGATACAAAAAACAAAGCTTCTGACTCGACTCACGAAGATTAACCCACCAGAGCATATAAGCATATATACATATATACATGAGAGTCCCCAAATCTGCCAAAAATACAGTTTTCATAACCTAATTCTCCAAAGCTTCCTCTAAGAGGGATAAAACATCATATACATAAATAGTGGAGATAATAAGTATCTACTTATAAACAACATAATCAAAAGTAAAGTCCCAAAATGCAAAAGATCTTCGCTGTAAGAATCTCCCAGAATGTCTCAGCAAGGTGCCTCATGTCCTGCATCTGAAAATCACAAAATATGTATGGGGTGAGAACCAGAGGCTCTTAACATGGTAACAGTGCCCATATCTCTAACATATAATGTCTTGGAAAAGCCGTAGGCGATCCTAGAACTTCTGACATATAATTTAATCTTATACCGTAACTAAACCAAGAATAAATTAAATAACTAACTAAGGATCTTCATTCTATCTAATACTCCCCTTTCCAACTCCTCCAAACCTCCCAACCACCACTAGAATCATTTGTCTCAAACACAGATATTACATGCAAAGAATTCACAATTAGGATTTAGATACTACACAAAAAATAGGTAACAAGTAGTTACTGTAATCAGATAGGCATTCTGAACAAAGCAACCCAAACAAACATATAAATGCATATGATGCATACCTGTCCTATGGCTGATAAGTTTCATATATTCATAATCATTCATAATTCATTATCAATATAGCCATCAAGCTCATAACATAATTCATAATCAGGCATAATTCATTATTAATATATTCATCCGGCTCAAAACATAAACAACACTTCTACCATAATCATCAGTACACTCATATAATCATTATCAGTCATGGTTCATCATTAATTCACCTCTTTTTTCATCAACAAGTTACCTTCCTCATAGCTCTAAGTATACTTCACTACCCAAATTCCACCTACTAGGCCTTAAACAAAAGTAAAAAGGGTTTTGAAAGTTGGATAAATGCATTTAGAGTCAAAAATCAAGTTTTTCGAAAAATAAGGGCTTGCATACGTGACCCCCTCTCGCGTACGCAACCCCTTCTCGTGTACGCAAGGAGTGCGACCCGTAGCGTATGCTCTCATCACGTGTACGCACCCTTACAAATTTGACCTCTCGTGTACGCGTCACTGGAATGCGTATGCAAACTCCTCAACTCAAGAGCATTGCTCATGTCGCATGCCATGTGGTCGCGTACGCAACCAAAGGAAGCAACATATTCGCATACGTGATGTAGATCATGCATATGTGAGCCCTCTGGGCAGTAGAAAATGCTCATGACACGGGTGTCTCTCATGTATGCGGGCTTAGCAGAAACTTCAAAAAGCTGCTAAGTCCAAAATCTCTGTTTTGTACACCAAACTTTGATCGCGCATAACTTTCTCGTTTTAAAATATTTTTTCTCCGTTCTTCAGACGATATAAACCTCTCGGACCAAATTTTATTTCTAGAGAAATTTGATAAAAATTAGAGGTCTAGAGACCAAGTTATGCTCTGCCAAATTTGGTTAGAAATCATAGTTTTCATTAAACTTTACAAACCTCTTCTTTCAAAACATACCAATTCCAAACCTTTTAAAAACCAACCCAAACTTTACCATATCAGCATCAAACACTCTCAACTCATATTTCTAACCTCCTCACTCATCCCACAACTTACCGATTCTCCACTTTATCAATCTCAACTCAATAATTCAAATTCAAACAATATTCAATGTACATCATCAACTATTTATATCAAATACAATATCAGCTTTACCACCAATATAGTACCAACAACCTCATTAACCATTACAAATGTACTAAGTTACATACACATCATTCATACAAGCCTTTATTACAACCTCCAAAACCATTAACCACATTCATAATAATCAATCTGAACCAACCACAACATCACAATTAAATTCCTATCTTATGGTCACTAGCCTAAGTTTTCATGACACATTATATTTTAGATACGAGAACCCAAAACCATACCTTGGTCGATTCTCCAATAAATCTGGAACACCTCAAGCGTTCCTCGTACCACAAGCTATCAACCATAGCCCCTCACCAACGAATCTAGCTTCCAAAATTTATCTCAATCTTTCATTATCTTCCAATGAGTTTCAATTTCATGAGTTCAACCTCCAATTTGATATTTCACCAATAATATTCAATCTAATCCACATATATCACTATAATTAATCCCTAAACTCAAAATCTCAAAAATCCACAAGAGTGTTATGGTTCTTACCTTGCCCACTGACGAATGGATTTTTGACGGTTTAGAATTTCTCAAATAAAATCTCGTCGAAGTATAGTTTCTAAACCAAGCAATAATCCTTTCATACAAAAAGTTGTTTGTCACTAAAACAAACCCCTAAATCTATAAACCGAAGTATTCAAACCTCGGGTCGTTCTCCCTAGGAATTACAATAAAGTGTCTTGTTATTGGTTTGAGTTGTTTTGGGGTTTTGATAAGAGGCATGAAAGATAAATGGCAAGAAAGTAAACTAACAACTATAAAAGGCTCTTGACAAGGTATGAAAATTAGAAGTTCTATCCGAGCTATCCTTCTCAATTGTGATGAGAATCCACTTAGTTAACCTCTAACCATGGAGGAAAGTCAAGTGGATGAATCAATTTGATTCCTCAAGTCCTAATCAAATCCTAAGGGAAAGACTAGCTTTAGAGACATTCAAATCAATTAGCAATCTCTCCAATTATCAATCAACAAAGGAATTAGATAACTCAAGTGTCACTAATTACTCTACCTAGGCCAAGAGGAACAAAATCTAAACTAAATCTAGAAGAGGCATTTCAACAAACACATGAAAGGCAATAAAAGTAAACAACATAAATTGCAAGAATTAAAAAGAGATCTAACTACAAAGGCAAGAGATCAACAATAGAAAAGCAAAGAAGAATAATTATTATGAATTACCTCTTATTGAATTGAAAGAAAATGGAAGGAACAATAGTAGATCTACAACAAAGTGTAAGAACAACATAAAGGAAATTACAATAAAAGAGTAGAAGAAGATTAATCTAACAACAAAGAATTGAAATGTAGAAGTAGAAGAAAGCAAAGATTAAAACCTAGATCTAAGAACTAATCCTAATCCTAATCCTAATTCTAGAGAGAAGTGAGAGCTTCTTTTTCTAGAAACTAATTCTAACTACTAAAACTAAACTAATGGTAACTTACATCTAAGGTATGAAAAGTATATTGATTCCTCTTCAATCCTTGACTTAAATAGCATCAGAAATGAGTTGGATTGGGCCCACAAGGCTCCTAAAACCGCTGGGGACGATTGCACGCGAAGCAACATATGGCAAAATTTATATCATTTCGAAGCCCCGGATGTTAGCTTTCCAACCCAACTGGAAACGCATCATTTGGACCTCTGTAGCTCAAGTTATGGTTGTTTAAGTGCGAAGAGGTCGGCTTGACAGCTTTCCGGTTCTTTCATTTCTTCATGAGTTCTCCAACTTTTCATGCTTCTTTCTTCATTCCCTTGATCCAATCTTTTCCTCCTAAACCTTAAATCACTTAACAAACATATCAAGGCATCTAATGGAATCAAGGTGAATTAGATTTAGCTATTTTAAGGCCTAAAAAGCATGTTTTCACTCTTAAGCACAATTAAAGGAGAATATACAAAACCATGCTATTTCATTGAATAAATGTGGGTAAAAGGTCATAAAATCCCCTAAAATCAATACAAGATAAACCGTCAAATTGGGGTTTGTCACCCACAGCTCAAATGAGCTAAACCCAACAAAATCCACAAGCTAATTCAAACCTAAACACCGAAATTAAATAATTTTCAACATCATTGTTCATAAATTTCAAAATTTAGGGAGGAGAAAATTGAAACTAACAAGTGGATTTCATACCTAGTCAATGATTGATCTTTGTAGAGTTTGATCCGCTGGTCACGTGGCCACAAATGGTGCGGCATTCGGAGCTCCGGAGTTTGGATCAAAAGTTTTGTTGATTTGAAGATCAAGTGATGGTTTTGTATTTTGGAAGTTGTTCTTCCCTTCCCTTGGCTGAGCTTCAGCGTTTCAGCATGCATGAGGAAAGGAATGAGTCACAACTCATTCATTTAGGTGGGTTGGATGGGCCTGGTTCGTTCAGTTCGGCCCAATCTTGAACCAAATTCTTTAAATTAGTGTCAAAATTCTTGTTTTAGTTAGCTCTATCACATTAAACTATAAAATTTATTTTTCTTGAATAAATATTAATTTATGAGTTAATTATTTATTAATTATTCGGGTTTTACATTCTACCCACCAAAATAAGAATTTTGCCCAAAAAATTTGAATTCAGTTATCTGAGAATGTGCGGGTAGTCTGTTCGCATTTCTGATTCAAGTTCCCAAGTGTGCTTCTCAATACTAGGCCAACTCCACGCAACCTTGACTAACACAACGTCCTTTCCGTGCAACCGTTTAGTACTGGTGTCGTCGATTTTGATCAAAGTCACTTGGAGTTTCAAATCTTCTTATAACTGGACAGATTCAGGTTTTAACACATGACTAGCATCAAGAGTATACTTTCAAAGCTGCGACATGTGAAATACATCGTGCAGGTTAGAAAGATGGGGTGGTAGAGCGATCCAATACGCCACTGATCCAATCCTCTTTAGAACCTAAAACAAACCGATGTATCAAGGATTCAGCTTCTTTGTTTTAATCGCTCTACCTATTCCTGGTTTTGGAGTAACTTTAAAGAAAACATGATCCCCTTCCTCAAACTCCAAGGGTTTCTGCCTCTGATCGACGTAACTTTTCTGACGGCTTTGAGCAACAAGCATTTGGCTTCGGATCTTCTTGATTTGTTCAATGATTTTAGCTATCATTTTAGGCCCTATTAGGCCTTTTTTCCTAGCTTCATACCAGCATATTAGAGATTGACACCTTCTCCCATATAAAGCCTCATACGGAGCCATCACGATGCTCGTATGGTAGCTGTTATTATACACAAACTTCACTAGTGGCATATACCGATCCCAGCTTTCTGGCTGGTCCAAAACACAAGCTCTCAACATATCTTCTAGGGTTTTGATTGTCCTTTCAGATTGACCATCTATTTGAGGATTGTAAGCTATACTTAGGCTTAACTGGGTTCTAATAACTCTTTGAAATGCCCCTCAGAACCTTGAAGTGAAACGAGGATCCCTGTCAGATATTATTATAGTGGTAGGCACGCCATGCAACCTCACAATTTTTTTGATGTACAAGCATGCTAGCTCCTCCAGCATACAATTCATCTGAATGGATAGAAAGTTAGCCTACTTTGTCAGCCGGTCCACAATCACCCAGACAGTATCAAATCCGACTCGAGTTCTTGGCGACCCTGACACAAAGTCCATTGCGATGCTCTCGCATTTTCATTGCAAAATTTCTAAGGGATGAAGGGTTCCTGATGGTTTTTTATGTTAAATTTTGACTTTCTATCAAATCAGGCACTTAAATATATACAATGCTACATCATTCGTCATTCCCGACTACCAGAACATTACTTTCAGATCATGGTACATCTTAGTTCTTCCCGGATGAATAGAAAATTCGCTTTTCTGCACCTTCTTTAAGATGTCCTGTCGTAAGGTTCTAACATTCGGTACACAGATTCTGCCCTTGAACCTCTATAATCTGTCATTGTTGATGCAGGTGGAAACTTGTCTCGCAACAAATTCCCCTTCGGCAAGTGTACCGAATTGTCGTCAAGTAAAACCCACAATAGAGTGGGGTCGAATCTCAATGGTTAATTGATTATCATAGTTAGATGAATCATATTGGAGTGATAAGTAACAAGGAAATGTAAATGGCATAAAAGTAAAGAAAGCAATAATGTGCAGAAAATAAAATGGCAAGAAAAGTAAATGTAAGAAATAAAATGAACATTGGGATCAAGAGATATTGCAATCCTCTGGATCATGTTCATTCTCATCTCTTCCTCAATCAATGCACTCATTGATCTCCTTGGCAATCTTAATTGATCGAATTACAATTCCTTGTAATTCAATCTCTCAAATCTTGATCAATAGCCAATTCCTTGGTCAATTGCTCATGAGAAGAGATGAAGTTTGGCCACTTATTATACCACATGCATTTCCCAAATCAAGTGTTGAGAGGATTATAGTCACATATCCATCCAAACCCAACTTGGTCTAGCATGAGAAAGAATTTCTAGCATGATCTCTTCATTCCTTTTCCAAGGTTCCGAAGAGATCCAATTATGGAGAGTTTCTTTTCCAAGACAACTAACCAATTGAATGAAGATTGAAAGCTTTCTAGTAAAATTAAGAGAAAAGAAAGAAGAATTGGATGAAGATCGAAAGCTCTCTAGTAAAATCAAGAGAAAAGAAAGAAGAAGAAGAATAAGAACTACAATTGATCCATTGAATCTCAATAGAGCTCTCTAACCCAATGAAAAGAGTTAGTTGATCATTGCTCTACCAAAATATTGCAGAAAAGTAAAGATGAAGATTAAAACTAAAATTGAAACTTCAAAATTCATAAATGAAAAGTACAAACTAGAATTAAACTACTACTAAGAAAAAAAAAAGAAAAGAAAAGGAAGAAGAGTGGTTGAGGGGAGGGGTCCGAAGACCCACTCCCCTTAGAGTGTGCCAATTCGCAGAAGTTCGAATTGGTCTTCACTCTCTCCCCCTTCCTTCAATTCTCCCATCTCTAGAATGACTTGAATGTAAAAACTAAGGACTTTATATAGGCTCTCCTAAATTACAAAATGAAATTAAAAGCAAATTACACTTAAATGAAAATTCCTATTCTAGATGCTTCTTGTGGCCTTGATTGGTTGACAATTGTGGGCTTGCTTGCTTGAGCTTTGAAGTGGGCTTGAGAGAGAAGTGAGTTAAGTTGATGTCCAGGTGCTAAAGTTAGTGCTAAAGTTAGCCACACTAACGGTACAAGTTTGGCGTTAGTGCTAAAGTTATTGTGGCTAACGTTGCACTTGCTACCAGTTGGTGTTTTTGGGGCTTAAAAGATGCCTCTTGTTTGTGCTCCAATTTCATGCCCACTATAGAGTATTATACATCGTTGGAAAGCTCTGAATATCAGCTTTCTAACGCAACTGAAATCACCTCAGTTGGACCTCTGTAGCTCAAGTTATGTACTTTTGAAGTGGACATGGTCGCTGGCATAGTTGCCAGCGTTACTGGAAAACTTTAGTGCCAATAACGCTAGCGATCAGGGCTTCATTATTGCCAGTTTCTGGAGCTCAAACTTAGTGTCCACCCCATACTATTTTATATTGTTGGAAATCCCTGGATGTCTACTTTCCAATGCTTTTGGAAGCGCATCATTTGGAGCTCTACAGCTCGAGTTATACTTCTTGGAAGGTGAAGAGGTCAGCTGGCCTTACTACAGGTTGATACCATGTTCATCTTTGCACTTTCGGTGCAAGTTTTCTCTCTCAAATTTAGTGTCCACCATGTAGTGCCATATATACTTGGAAAGCTCTGGAATCCTACTTTCCAATGCCACTTGAATCACCTCATTTGGAGTTTTGTGGCTCAAGTTATTTTTGTTTGAAGAAGGCATGGTCAGGCTGCCAGGTGGGAATTTTTGCCCACGTTAACTAACGTGGCTCATTGTGGCTTGTGTTGGCTCCTTCCAACGTTAGTGACAATGTTGGGTGTCACTAACATTGGCGATCACCTTTCTTCTTCACGTTAACTTCCACGTTAACTAAGTTAACGTGGGAGTTAACGTGGCTTCTTGGGAATAGTGTGGGTTTCTTCCAACGTTAGTGACAATGTTTGGTGTTACTAACATTGTCGACAACCTTGTTTCTTCACGTTAGCTTCCACGTTAACTAGGTTAACATGGGAGTTAACGTGGCTTCTTGTGACTTGGCCAACGTTAGTGATAAAGTTGAATGTCACTAACGTTGGCATCTCCTTTTCTTCTTAATGTTAGAGGCCACGTTAACTAGGTTAACGTGGCAACTAACGTGGCCACTTATGAGCTTGGTCCAACGTTAGTGATAATGTTAAGTGTCACTAACGTTGGCTCCATTTCCTTTCTTCAAAGTTAGTGCCGCTAACTTTTCTCACTAACGTTGGGGCTTTTCTTCCTTCCACGTTAGTGCCCACGTTAGTGTAACTAATGTAGCCACTAACGTGGCTTCTTCTCTTCTTCTTTTGGCCTAAAATCAATCAAACAAAGTGCATCAAAGTCTTGCTCTTAATCATGGGATCATGCATCATCCAATTTATCATATAATTCATGCAAAATTCTCATGAAATCATGTAAATTGCACAATGTATGCTTGAATCAAGATGTAAGTGAATATCTACCCAAAACTAGCTTATTTCCTAAGAAAATGCATGAAAATACCTTAAAAACAGTAAAGAAAAGGTCGATAAAACTGGCCAAAATGCCCTGGCATCACAACACCAAACTTAAAGCTTGCTTGTCCCTAAGCAAGTACTGGAACAAGAGAATGATGAATGGAATGCCAAGAGAAATGAGTCATTCTTATGGAAGTCATGTCCCTGGTTTTATGGTGGTTTCATGCATAGCAACTTAGGTTCATTCCTAGCTTTCAGACCTTTATCATGTCTTAGAATACTCACTGTGATTGCATCCCATGAGACTTTTATTCATTGATCCTTTTGTTGTTATTTCAAGGCTTATTTTCGTTCCTAGGCTAAGTGCTCTGTAAGGGGGCAACTCTTTAAAATAAGCTTTCAGCCAACATTCTCGAACCAGTTGGTTCAAGGTGCTAGGTGTTGAAGCACCCCTAAGGACTTACTTGCTCAAGTCTCTCCCCCATACATACGCACCACAGGCACATAGTTTGTTTATTTTCTTTTCTTAAGGTCTTGGTGTCCAGCACCTCTTTGGGCTACTAAATGTTCTATAGCAAAGATTGCTCTTGATAGTGGACTTTCAGCTGATAATCCCGGGTTAGTTAACCCAAGTTATCAGGTGATAAAGCACCCCTAAGAGCTTAGTAATCCAAGCAGATCCTTGGTACAAGAACACCATAGACACATCCCTCAAGACTCAAACCCTTGGTGCCTAGCCTCTTTTCTTGCTATTTTTTTTCTTTTATTCTTCAACCTTTGTTCTTTCCCTTTTTTTTATTAGGATATTGTTATTTAGCTAGTCTCATGGGGTGTGTTCAAAGCATATGATTCAGGGCAGATAGTTGTCTTCCCACCTTGTGGTTGAACCAACTTAGCTAACTTATGACCACACCACAAACTCAGGAACTTACTCCATAGTATGAACTCTGCTCTGGTCTTTTATAAAACACTCATTCTCTTTTCATTTGATTCAAAAGGGACAAGCATACTAGTAAGCAAAGTAAGGATGCAGTAATGACATTCAGACTAGAAAACACAGACTTAATCAATAAAAAGTTTAAAAGACAGAATTGACATGCTTATTCACAAGGAGAAAGCACACATACATACAAAGAACATAAAAGACAATCATGCAAATTAAAGTGCTGGAAATAAGTAAGAGGAGAAAGGAACTTTACCACCTTGTAGTTCATATTTATTGTTGTTGCCCTTCTTCTCCTACTTTTCTCCCTTCCCACACCAATTTAGGCTAATTGTTTGTCTTCAAGCAACAAATAAAACCGTGGTGGTGGGGTTTATAATGGGTCATGAACATCTTACATACTAAAATGTAAGTGATGTATGTGGTTAAGCAAGCGAAAATTAAGGGTAACACTTCAAGCCTAAAAAGCAAAGGCGTTATGATTATACAAACAAGTGGTGTTGCTGGATACATTGCATAGAAAAATAAGCGGCACACCAAACTTAGTGTGACACTTTCTCTTAGAATTGATGCAAGTATCCAGAAAGATTGAAACTCTTAGAATTTATGCAAGTATCTAGAAAGATTGAAAACAGATTGTTGCAGGGCAACACCAAACTTAGAATGTGATCATATGCCAATTTTATTTGGAAAGAAGCTGAGTAAAAGAACTGTTGTGTTAATAACAAAATCACCAAGAGCCAGAGCTATCACGACAGGGGTTTCTTGGTGAGGCATTAACACAAACAGTTAGAGAGCATAGAAAATAAAGAACTAAAGCAATTACATGAATAAAGCAAAACAAAAGAAAATGTCTAATCTAGGTAATCAACCAACCGGTAGTTTGTTAATCACAATTAATCCCCGGCAACGGCGCCATAAACTTGATGCAGGTGGAAACTTGTCTCGCAACAAATTCCCCTTCGGCAAGTGTACCGAATTGTCGTCAAGTAAAACCCACAATAGAGTGGGGTCGAATCCCACAGAGATTAACAGATTAAGCAATCAATGGTTAATTGATTATCCTAGTTAGACGATTCAGATTTGGATGATGAGCAGCAAGAATTGTAAATTTACAGAAAAGTAAAGAAAGCAATAAAGTGCAGAAAAATAAAATGGCAAGAAAAGTAAATGTAAGAAATAAAATGAACATTGGGATCAAGAGATATTGCAATCCTCCGGATCATGTTCATTCTCATCTCTTCCTCAATCAATGCACTCATTGATCTCCTTGGCAATCTTAATTGGTCGAATTACAATTCCTTGTAATTCAATCTCTCAAATCTTGATCAATAGCCAATTCCTTGGTCAATTGCTCATGAGAAGAGATGAAGTTTGGTCAGTGATTATACCACATGCATTTCCCAAATCAAGTGTTGAGAGGATTATAGTCACATATCCATCCAAACCCAACTTGGTCTAGCATGAGAAAGCATTTCTAGCATGATCTCTTCATTCCTTTTCCAAGGTTCCGAAGAGATCCAATTATGGAGAGTTTCTTTTCCAAGAAAACTAACCAATTGAATGAAGATTGAAAGCTTTCTAGTAAAATTAAGAGAAAAGAAAGAAGCAGAAGAATAAGGACTACAATTGATCCATTGAATCACAATAGAGCTCTCTAACCCACTAAAAAGAGTTAGTTTATCATTGCTCTACCAAAATAGAAAAGAAAGAAAGTGTAGAAAAGTAAAGATGAAGATTAAAACTAAAATTTAAACTTCAAAATTCATAAATGAAAAGTACAAACTAGAATTAAACTACTACTAAGAAAAAAAAAAAAACTACTACTATGAAAAAGAAAAGAAAAGAAAAGGAAGAAGAGTGGTTGAGGGGAGGGGTCCGAAGACCCACTCCCCTTAGAGTGTGCCAATTCGCAGAAGTTCAAATTGGTCTTCACTCTCTCTCCCTTCCTTCAATTCTCCCGTACCTAGAATGACTTGAATGTAAAAGCTAAGTCCTTTATATAGGCTCTCCTAAATTACAAAATGAAATTAAAAGCAAATTACACTTAAATGAAAATTCCTATTCTAGATGCTTCTTGTGGCCTTGTTTGGTTGACAATTGTGGGCTTGCTTTCTTGAGCTTTGAAGTGGGCTTGAGAGAGAAGTGAGTTAAGTTGAGGTCCAGGTGCTAAAGTTAGTGCTAAAGTTAGCCACACTAACGGTACAAGTTTGGCGTTAGTGCTAAAGTTATTGTGGCTAACGTTGCACTTGCTGCCCAGTTGGTGTTTTGGGAGCTTAAAAGATACCTCTTGTTTGTGCTCTAATTTCATGCCCACTATAGAGTATTATATATCGTTGGAAAGCTCTGAATATCCGCTTTCTAACCCAACTGGAATCATCTCAATTGGACCTCTGTAGCTCAAGTTATGCTCTTTTGAAGTGGACATGGTCGCTGGCATAGTTGCCAGCGTTACTGGGAAACTTTAGTGCCAATAACGCTAGCGATCAGGGCTTCATTATTGCCAGTTTCCGGAGCTCAAACTTAGTGTCCACCCCCATACTATTATACATTGTTGGAAAGCCGTGGATGTCTACTTTCCAATGCCTTTGGAAGCGCATCATTTGGAGCTCTAAAGCTCGAGTTATACTTCTTGAAAGGTGAAGAGGTCAGCTGGCCTTACTACAGGTTGATACCATGTTCATCTTTACACTTTCGGGGCAAGTTTTCTCCCTCAAATTTAGTATCCACCATGTAGTGCCATATATGCTTGGAAAGCTCTGGAATCCTACGTTTCAATGCCACTGGAATCACCTCATTTGGAGTTTTGCGGCTCAAGTTATTTTTGTTTGAAGAAGGCATGGTCAGGCTGCCAGGTGGGAATTTTTGCCCACGTTAACTACCACGTTAACTAAGTTAACGTGGGAGTTAACGTGGCTCATTGTGGCTTGTGTGGGCTCCTTCCAACATTAGTGACAATGTTGGGTGTCACTAACGTTGGCGATCACCTTTCTTCTTCACGTTAACTAAGTTAACGTGGGTACGTTAGCTTCCACGTTAACTAAGTTAACGTGGAAGTTAACGTGGCTCCTTGGGGGGTTGTGTGGTTGCTTCCAACATTAGTGACAATGTTGGGTGTCACTAACGTTGTCGACCACTTTGTTCCTTCACGTTAGCTTCCACGTTAACTAGGTTAATGTGGGAATTAACGTGGCTTCTTGTGACTTGGCCAACGTTAGTGATAAAGTTGAATGTCACTAACGTTGGCGTCCCCTTTTCTTCTTAACGTTAGAGGCCACGTTAACTAGGTTAACGTGGCAACTAACGTGGCCACTTATGAGCTTGGTCCAACGTTAGTGATAATGTTAAGTGTCACTAACGTTGGCTCCATTTCCTTTCTTCAAAGTTAATGCCGCTAACTTTTCTCACTAACGTTGGGGCTTTTCTTCCTTCCACGTTAGTGCCCACGTTAGTGTAACTAATGTAGCCACTAACGTGGCTTCTTCTCTTCTTCTTTTGGCCTGAAATCAATCAAACAAAGTGCATCAAAGTCTTGCTCTTAATCATGGGATCATGCATCATCCAATTTATCATATAATTCATGCAAAATTCTCATGAAATCATGTAAATTGCACAATGTATGCTTGAATCAAGATGTAAGTGAATATCTACCCAAAACTAGCTTATTTCCTAAGAAAATGCATGAAACTACCTTAAAAACAGTAAAGAAAAGGTCAGTGAAACTGGCCAAAATGCCCTGGCATCAATCGTCCCATGAAACCCTCCATCGCTTCCCTTGCTCATTTGCCGGCCACACCTTCAGCAATTCATTCTTGTCTTGTTGAGATTTTTCGATCTTGGACTTAAAGTCACTCAAAATTTACAATTGACTTAAGCACAAAGTCCCGGACACGTCTTGAACACCTAACTTCAGGTTGTTGAACACTTTAAGCAATTCCTCTTCTCGAAGCATCAACCAAGCAGCACACAATGATTTTCAGCTTAGGGAATCCGCTACAACATTTGCTTTTCCCGAATGGTAATTTAGCATGAAGTCATAGTCTTTTAGTAACTCCATCCAACTCCTCTGCCGTATATTAGGCTCTTTCTAATCAAAGAAATATTTCAAGCTCTTGTGATCAGAAAAACTTAGAACTTAACCCTAAAGAGGTAATGCCTCCATACCTTTTGTTCAAAAACTTGATACAAAATTTGATGAACTCAAATTATTCCGTAATAACTATCGGCAAGTGCATCAGGTCATATCAAGTAATAAAACTCACAAGAGTGAAGTAGATCCCACGAGGATTAAAAGACTATACAAGCAATAGTTGATTAATTATTCTAGTTAGACAGTTCAATTTTAAGTGATAAGCAAACAAGGAATGTAAATGACTTGAAATTAAATGAAAGCAATAAAGAACAAAAAAGTAATTGACAAGAATGTAAAGTGTTGAAAATTAAATTGCAACAATGTAAATGACTAGAAAGTAAAACCAAGTGAAGCATTTCTACAAACACTTGGAAGGCATAAATGTGCATAAGTAAATAAAGCCATAAATGTGCATAAGTAAATGACAAAAATTAAAGACAATAAGTAAATAACAAGAATTAAGAATGAAATTAACATTGGGATCAAGAGATATTGCATTCTCAAGATCAATAGCTCTCATTCCCACTTCAATCATGCAATTCATTAATCTCTTGGCAAATCATAAGTGATTGAAACCCAATCCCTTGGTGAATCAATCTCTCTTAACTTGATCAATTGCCAATTCCTTGATTTAATTGCTCATGAGAAGAGATGAAGATTGGTCTCTGGTATGCCCTAGATCGTCATTTAGGAAATTCTCTTTCTAACAAGAGAGGAAAGATGGGATTTAACGTTGCAAGTATAGTCCCAATCGACAAGGCGACTCACAACCAAAGTTTAGATTAGAGATGTCACAATTTAAAACCAATTTAATCTGGGAGTAAAATCCCAGATCGTCTCTCAAGGAACTAGTGACCACAAGTGCACAATTTTGGTTGTGATAATCAAGGGGTTTTCAATAAAGAAATGAATAATTAAAGGAATAAAAGAACACTCAAAATTATAACTAATGAACCAATAAACCAATTAAAGAACTATATATGTAGTATGAACAAGTAAAGGGTTGGAAGTGATTGATGTGTATGTATGATTCAAAACATAAATGGGATCTTGGCTTGGAATGAGTTAGGGGACCCTTTCCTTGTTGTATCCATAACTATGACAATTAGGATAGATTAATCTCACTTAGTTAACCCTTAACATCGAAGGATAAGTCAAGTGAGAATAATTGTTCTTAATCCATAAATCCTAACTCACTTACCAATTGCGTTAGTAAAAGGCTAGTGTTAGTGGAAACAAGAACAATTAACAATCCAGAACTATCACTAAATGTTGGACATTACAACTCTAGTACCCCATATGCTTATTTTCTCCAAGCCAAGAGGTGAAAATTTATCTCATAATCAAAATTGACATTTTCACAAACACTTGGTGGGCATAATCATAAAATATGGCAAAATTGGGAAAATGCTTGAAACTATTAGCAACAAATGATCAAAAGCAACAATAGTAACTCAACCAAGCATATAATAATCATCAATCACCAAATTCATCAACTAAAAATTAAATTGCAAAAAGTATATATATTAACAATATGTCTTTAACTACAAGAGTATCAAAATTGTAGCAATAAAAGAGAGCAATTAAGACATACTTACAATGGAGGCAAGCAAAAATCCAAGATAAAAAATTGAAATAGCACTTGCAATATAAACCCTAATGAAAACCCTAAGAAAGTTGAGAGAAAACTTAGAGAAAAACTAAACCTAAAGCTTCCTAAAACTATCTAACACTATTCCTAATAATATGCTATATTTTCTCAAGTGTTGCCCCATCCATATGAGCTCAAGGCCATCAGATTTAGGCCTCCCAAGCCTTCCAAATGCGAGTCACGTGATTTTTTAATGAAGTCACGCGCTGGTACCTGTGCGTACGTACACTTGGCCGAATCTCAGGTTGTGCGTACACACAAGAGACAATGTGCACGCACATTGTGCAAAGCTTTTCTCCTTTGTTTTCTTCATGTTTCCTCCCTCTTTCATACTTTTCTTCCATTCTTACCAAGTCATTCCTACCTATTACATCTGAAATCACTCACCAAAAGTATCAAGGTATCGAATAGAATGCAAATAGAATAAAATTGATCAAATCAAGCACAAAAGAGCATGTTTTCACATTCAAGCTCAATTTAAGAGGAAAACTCAAAAGGATGCTATTTAAGGGAATAAATGTAGGTTTGCATGATGAAATCCACTCAATTCCAACAAAAAATTATCATCAAATATGGATTCATCAATTTTACCACACTTAAACACTAGCATGTCCTCATGCTAATGTTAATCAAAGGAGAAAGGTAAAAGGGCAATAACTTATTTAATGTACTAACTACATGTATGCAACTAAGCAAAATATTGACTACCTATATCCATACTATAGTTTCCTATTGAGTTTGGCAAAAGAAACAAACAAGAGACTTCCAATTAATTCAAGATAGATCATTAGGGCTAAGGGAAGGAACTAACACAATATGATCAACATCTAAAGATTTGATTTAAAGTTTTCAAAAATTAATTCCACAACTTTCAAGAAAACACAAGGTAAAAGATGGAAGCATAGAATTGAGCAATTGAACCCCTTACTGGATGTGTATACGCTCTAATTGCTCAGTATGTAGGGCTTAATCACTCAATGCTCCTTTAATCATGTTTTTCTAGGATTTGCCAATCATCTAACAATCAACAAATATTGATGCATAAATACAAATATCATGAGGTCTTTGGAGGGTTGTAACAGGGTTAGGATAAGGTTAGGATTAATATGGTTAAGTGCACTAGTAGATTGGATCTTTAATTAGCTCAAGCAACCCACCAAATCTTATATCAACCTATTTTACACATAAGAAAAACACCCTAATTTTCCATTTATCTCCTTTCTCACATTCACTCATGCATTTTCTTTCCAAGATACATATATATGCCTTCTTTGTTTAACTCTTTATTTCATATGCTATTATGCACAAGATTGATGATTTTTTTTTACAAATAAAAATTTCTTTGTTTTTGTCAACAAAAAGAAATGTAAATGTTTTAAATGATGAATGCATGAGTGTTCACCCATTTTCTAAATTTTTTGTCTTGATGGAAACCCAATGTAATTTCATCACCAATGTTTTCCAACAAATCCCCCCTTCCCGACACTTGAGTAATACACACTACTCAACCCAATCTAATCAAATAAGCAATCCATGGACCTTAATAGTTTTTCGCTTAAGGGAGAATGATGTGCTTAAAATCAGAACAAAAAGGGGCACTAAAAGGCTCAAAAGTGGATTATAATGGTAATTGTAAAGGTTAGCTATATGGGCTAAATTAGTTCAATTTCAAAAATGGCCTCAATCATACAAAATGCATTCAAAACATCAAATATAGGACATAAAGATTCAAGCAAATCTAAGATCACAATCATAAAGGAGTATAGCACACAAGAACAAAATTTATGGTTAAAAATGTGCAACCACACAATTAAGGCTCAAATCTCACTAGGTGTTTTGTTCTAGCTCTTTTCTATGTTCCCTCAGAAGTATATTTCAAGCAAGTTGAAAAATAAGTTCTCAAATCTAATAAAAGGAACGCCCTAAGATATTTCTTGAAAATTCTTGTTGTTTTCACCAAACTTATTTCCTATACCATGCAACATGCAAATGCAAATATTTACTACCATAGAGTTACAATTAACTAAGATATATGTATAGACAAACTAAGTAAAGTGCAATAAAATTGAAATTCTAACCAATATTCACAAAAAACCTAATTACTAAAGACTAGAAGGTATTGCAAAGTATTTAGAAAGATAATTTTACCTCCCCAAAGTTGCGGATCCTCACCCACACTTACTCGTTGCACGGTTCTCCGTGCATACAGGCAATCCAGGAGATGAGGATCTAAGAAGTTCCACTTTCAGCTGGTGGAAATTAGGGCTCGAGTTGTTCATCTTCACCATCATCCTCCACAACTAGCTCAGGTGAAGATGCTGGAATTGGGCCAGGATCTCTTCCTTCTAGGCTTTTTTCCCACTCTCAATCACTCTCAATCACCTTCAGGAATATGGAGAATGAGAAATGTTAAAGGCAAAGCTCCCTCCCCTCCTGTCAGGTTCATGAGACCAGGGTCAACACGCAAGGTGCATGTTGCCTGTTGCATGAAACATGGTGACGGATGCATGAAAATGGATTCTGGGAATCCTCAACACGCAGGGTGCGTGTTACAAGGAGCTCGACACATGGCCATGGATCAAACATAAATTGTCTTGGAACCAAGCATGGAATCTCTGCGCTTTCAACACGCAGGGTGCGTGTTGCCCAGTGGGAACACGTGCTGAATCTCTGCTATGAATCTCTGTGCTAAATCTGCAACACGTAGGATACGTGTTGTATCAGTCTCTCTACAACTCCACGTTTATGCAAAACACTCCAAAAGGCAATACGCAACAAAAACACCATATATAAATCCATATAGAAAATAATTTCTTCCAAAAAAAAGCTAAGTCCAATAAAGCTTTAAAAAAATGCCCACATGCCATTCTTGATTCTTTTTCTCATTACGTTTATTTTGTGTCTCGTTCTACAAATAATGCAACTTTCACTAACACCTCATTCTTCCTTTTCTTTTGATTTTTTTGATGCATTATGCTATATTTTTGTTGCATTCGATTTAGAATTTTCTACTTATTATATTTCGTATATGAAGTTTTCAATCTAAAATGTAATATTCGTGAAAATCACATTTGAAGTTTTATAAAATATGAAAATTTTTTATGATAATGGATCATTATAGTTTAGATCTAATAAATTAGTATGATTGGTTCATTCTTCTCAATTGAACGTAATCAAGGAGGTATGAATATCTTTTTTTGATGATTTTGACAAAGTATTAATTTTTATTAGTTGTGTTGTTATTCTATGCTCCATTTTTGTGTGCTATATCTTTTTTTCTTGATTCTAGTTAATTATCATGTTCGTTCCCTTACTTGAGTTGTACTTGTCAAATATTTCAATGATATGCCTACGGATTTCTATGCTATACGCATATAAATATGTGTTGTGCTTAAAGATTTTTGTGCTTTAATGTAATATTATTCATGATCCTCATTGATTAGGTCGTTTGATCTGTTTCAAAATTTCATTGCTATATTTGTGGAATTGTGTGCTATGCGAACAAAAATATGTGCTATGCTTAAACATTTATGTGTTTTGATGTACCTATTCTTCATGATTGTGATTTATTAGCGTGTATTCTCTTTTTAAATATTTTAGCGCTATATTTTTTTATTTCTGTGCTTGGCATAAAACTTCATGTGCTATGGTTAAATATTTCTATGTTGTGTGTACTAAAACTTAATTTTTGTGTTTTTAATTATGGCTATTTCAAGATAAGTTTTTGTATAATATTAATGACAAGAATGTGTCAAAAATTGTGATAATACTAAATCTGAAGATTTTCTACCAAAATAAGAAACTAGGATGAAAAATAAAATAAAAAAAATCATTATATATAGTAAAGACGAGAATAAAAAATCTGATATACCGTCTGTTGAGAAGAAAAATTTCACATCTGTTGCAAAGTGTCCTACGTGAATTTATGTGTATATAGTGAAGGATACTAGTCTTTAGATTATTTCAAAGGTTACTATAATTCATTCTTAAGCACGTTGTCCAGATCTAGGAGTAATGCTTAAGCAACACCTGGTGTGCATAATAAATAAACAAAAACTTGCAATAAATTAAATTGTAATTCTAACATCACCAAATTTGTAACAACCATAAAACTAACATAAAGAAACATAAATTAACGATAATACCTAAAAGAAGTGCTTTTATTAAACTTAAATTAAAGTTTCAAACGTAAAGTATTTATAACACTAATTAAAATAATATGAAAAAAGATCGCAAACCATACAGAGAATGAAGAAAATGAACACTTGGAAACTTAAAAAATAACCTAAATTACAATAAAAACCTAAACCTAATCATAATTCTAAAAAATGGGGAGTGCTTTGTAATACCCTTACTACCAGAATGTCACGCTTTCGGCTACGTCACTCTGATAACGAGAATATTACGACGACTTCTATATACTTAATAATAAAGTGGGATTCTTTATGTCAAAACCGTATTGCTGTTTTTTTTTTTAAATTGAAAATACTTTTTCTTTGAAAAACATACATAGATGAAAATCAACAATTACCTATGAATATTTTCGAAAATCAACAATTACCTATCTAAATTCCAAATTCATATTTTAAATTTATAAAAGCCAATCAAAACATAATATCTAAAGATTTCACTACATACCAAAAAACCACTCTCACCAAACTTATCAAGACAAATAATTTATCCAATTACGGTCTTCGGCCTAAACATAATTAAATCACGGGTCTCAACATATACTCAAATCATGGCCTCTGACCTAATATATGATCAAATCACGGCCTCCGACCCAACATAAAGTCAAATTACGGCCTCCAACCCAACATATAATCAAATCACGGCCTCCGACCTAACATATAATCAAATCATGGCCTCCAGCCCAACATATAATCAAATCACGTCCTCCGACCCAACATAACATATAATCAAATCATGTCCTCCGACCCAACATAAAATCAAATCACGATTAACGGCCCAACATATAATCAAATCACGGCCTCCGGCCCAACATATAATCAAATCCCGGCAATCTAAACCAACTAGTCACAATCACAAGTAATGATGTTCAAACACAATCAAGAGAAATTACGGCAAGTATGGCAATTAGCAGTTAAACAGAAATATTCACATAGGCAAACAAAATATAATATGCACACCCAAATAATATAACATAGATGCATATGACGCATGCCTGTTCTACTGGCCATGAGCTCACATGTCGGTTAAATTGCCAGAATCTAACGCACTTAGTAGCTAACCCGGATATCGTCTCTCTGTTGCACATCTCCAGGAGGCATATAATCGAAGAAGTATGCCCTATCACCTTCTCTTGAGGCAGTCATCAGGGGGAATAAATTGAGGGAGAGTGTCCTACCACCTTCTCCTGCGAGGGCGTGCCATACAGATCGAGGGATTAGTGTCCTAGAACCTTGCAAATAGAGAGAAAGTGTGAGGGAATACATAAAGGGATTAGTTCCCTACAACCTTCCCCACATCCAACAAAATACAATCAATGAGACTATGGGGAATAAATAAAGGGAGAGTGCCTGGGAGAGTGCCCTGCGACCTTTCCTACATCCAATAAATCACCTTAATACGCCACATGTCGTGGCGTATGCCTCCTCCCCTTTGATTAAGCAACACTTAGTCACTAATCACATGATATAAGCATAAATTTTCTCTCTTTCCTCTCTTTACAAAATAACCAAAGCCATGCATGGGAGGAATGAAAGATTTTATGGATTTTTGGAATTTTCGAGCTTGATTTCTTGAGATTCGTAACCCTTACAAAAATTTTGATCCAATATAAGTGACCGTATCTTCATCCTCTACGTAGTGACGTGTGTTTTATTCGATGGAATCGCCAAGTGGAGCTGCCTCTGCCAGGAACCAGTTCGGCCAAACTAAGGGAGGGGACGAACCACTGAGTTTTCAACATTTTTGCTCCGTTTGACCGATCAAAAACCTCCTCCAGTATCTTGTGTGTATGTTGCGCTTCACAGAGGTGGGGTTTGACTTTTTAATCGGTTAAAATTATGAATTAATTGATATATGTGATTGGATTATTGTCTGTTGATGTCTATTGCTCAAATCTGTGATTGTTGGCTATTGAAATTTTAGCTGAATTGTTGGATTGTTGTTGTGTTTCAGCCATATTGAGTAAAAATGCACTAAGATGTCGTTAAATAATTGGCAGAAATCTGACGGCCGGATTTTGATTTGGAATTAATTATAACTAAATGAGTATTTTGAATGATGTTTTCGAGTATAAAGGAGCTAAAGCTTGGCTTTTGTGAAAGATTTAATGAATAAAATTTTTTATTTATAAATATATGAATTTTGTTGAAATTAATTGAGTTTGGTTTTTAAAGAAAAATAATGGGTTTGTAATAAAGGGTTTAAAGCAATGCTCTAAAAACCAATTCGGATCGGTCAATCGAACTGATTGAACCGTGAACCACTGCAAAAAATGAATCGGACAAATACTAAAACCGTCAATTTCAAAAACCGCAATTAAACCGTCGAACTGGCCAAAAACCGGTTGGTCGAACCGAACCGTGACCCAAGCAATTTTTCTAATAAGAAACAAAACGCACTCGTTTCATTCTGCTGCACACTAACTAGCCTTAGCCAAACTCCATCGTCCAGACTCCAACATCGAATCCAGATCAAAAACACGCCTCTGCCTCAGTGCCTCTCTCACTCTCAGTTCAGGGCTCCTCTCATCCAGCTCCTGGTCGTCCGTCTAGCCACCGCCTGCTACCGCCGCCGTCGGAACTTTGAACAGCCACCTTATGCTCCCTTACTTCCCCTCCATCGTGCTGCAGCCCTCGCAACCTTCCTTCCCTTCTATCGCACAGCCACCATGCGAACGTGGAAGTCTCCGTCGTGCAGGTTCCCCACTTCTTCTCTTCCTCCTTTCTCAGATACAGGTATACAGCCCCCACCCCCAAAACATAGACTCTAGGTTACTGATAAACCCCATTTGTAGGGTTTATCTTGTATTGATTTTAGGGGATTTTATCACCTTCTACGCACATTTATTTAATGGAATGGCATGGTTTTGTGATTGCCTCCCAATTTGCGCTTAAATGTGAAAACATGCTGTCTAGACCTTGAATTAGTTAATTTTAATTCACATTTGATTCCACTAGATGCCTTGATTTATTTGTTAAGTGATTTCAGGTTGAAAAGGGCTAGGGAAGGATCAAAGAAGTGAAAGGAAAGCATACAAAGTGGAGAAGATCATGAAAAGCCAAAGAATTGAACTCTCCCATGGACGCGCGCTCGCACCAGGCGCTTACGCGCACCTTGCGAATTACCCCATTGACGCGTACGCGTGCTGTGCGTGTACGCGTCGGTGCTGGTATATGATTTTTTAATAAAAATGTGGCCAGCGAATTCAGAAAGGTTGTGGGGACCAATCCCAACTAACTTTGGCGCCAAAAATGCTATTTAAAGCCAAAGATTGAAGAGCAAAGAGGGATTCTATCATTCACACACATTAGGATTAGTTTAGAGTTAGTTTCTAGAGAGAGAAGCTCTCTCTTCTCTCTAGAATTAGGATTAGGTTTACTCTAGGTTTTCACTCATGCTTTCTTCTACTTCTTCTTCTCAATTCCTTGTTGTTGCAATCATCATTATTCTATTCTTTTGTTGTAATTTCCTTTATGTTGTTCTCATACTTTGTTGTAGATCTACTCTTGTCTCTTCTACTTTGTTCCAATTCCATTTGAGGTAATTCATAATAATTGTGTTCCTTTTGATTTTTGTTGTTGATTTCTTACATTCAATTGTTGTTAGATTCTACTCTTGTTATCAATTTACTATGACTTTCCTTTGTGCCTTCTAAGTGTTTGATAAAATGCTTGGTTGGATTTTAGTATAGATTTTGTTCCTCTTGGCCTAGGTAGAGTAATTAATGACTCTTGAGTTATCTAATTCCTTCGTTGATTGATAATTAGAAGTTGCTAATTAATTTGAATGACTCTAAAGCTAGTCTTTCCTTTAGGAGTTGATTAGGACTTGAGGAATCAAATTGATTCATCCACTTGACTTTCCTCCATGGTTAGAGGTTAACTAAGTGGTAGCAATGAACAATTTGTGGTCACAATTGAGGAGGATAACTAGGATAGGACTTCTAGTTCTCATATCTTGCCAAGAGCTTTGTTAGTTGTTAGTTTATTTTCTTTCCCATTTGTATTTCTTGTCTAAAATCTCAAAAAAACCCCAAAATATCTCATAACCAATAACATGAACACTTTATTACCATTCCTAGGGAGAACGACCCGAGGTTCCAATACTTCAGTTTATAGATTTTAGGGGTTTGTTTTTGTGACAAACAAATTTTTGTATGAAAGGATTATTGTTGGTTTAGAAACTATACTTGCAACGAGACTTCAATAGTGAAACTTTATACTATCAAAAATCTAATCATCAGTTACTTTCCCACCGCCGCAAGGGTCTCACTCAACGCCGCCATCCGTTGCGCTCAGACACCACCGTGTCTTCGTCCGGTCATCTAAGAATTCGTGCTTCATCCTCATTCAACAATTAGTGCGTCTTCCTCGAGCTCACAAAGGCAATGGCTTCATTTTTTAAAAAATTTTTGTTTTCTATTTTTTTATCATTGCTCAGAATATTGATTCAATGTTTTTTTGAAATTCTACTAGAACATTGATTTTTTTTATTCTGTTAGTGCTACTCAGATTGAAATTTGAATAATTGATTAGCTCTGCTCCTGTGCTGTATTATTATGTTTTCTTGTTTTGGATTGAATCATTGAATAATTAGTTGATTTAGTTCAGTTAATCATTGTTAAAATTACACTGATTTAGTTCACTGCTTAACCTTGTTAGCCTTTCTTTAGTTCTCAAGTTGCTTGCTGCTTCAATTTAAAGGGATTGTGAATTTTGGTTTAAGCTGTGATTGAAGTTTCCTTCATTTGGGTGCTCTTCACTTTCCCAGTGAAGCTTAGCATTTGATTCTTTGAGCATACACATTCAAGTTATTATTCTCAGCAATGTTGATTCTTAGATATTTCTTTGTTTGTTGCTTTGTTTTAAATTTCCTATAGGTGTTGTGTTGTTGTTGTGTTTTAAATGTTCCTTTGATTCTTTGTTCTGTTGTTGCTGTGTTGTCTTTCTTTTTCTTGAATTTTTGTATTGATTTGATGTCCGAGGACTTGCACGCCGACTTGCATTCTTGCATTCTTACAATGAAGCTTTCCATGTTAAAACTATTTTTGCATACAAAATAAATGTGGTTTGATAATTTCTAATTGATATAACTTATTGTGGGATGAGCTAGAAATTACTTTGAAGGTGTTGGGAAAGAAAGGAGGTTATTAAGCAATTGGAGAGTTGACAGTGCTAGCCTTTTCTTTCTATTAACGATTGTGCTGAACTTGTTAAATTTGGTTTGAAAACTCTGTTAATTTATCTTGTTAAAATTATGTTTGAAAATTTTGTTAACCTTATTTAAATATAGTTTATTTATATTTTATTTATTGTTTTATTATAAAATGGTTATTTTGGTTGAACCACAGTTAAACCGGTTGAACTAATAAACCAGTGAACCAGTCACTAGAACAGTTCGATGACTGGTTCGATTTTCAGAACATTGGTTTAAAGCGGAAGACGATTTTGGGAGAAATATAATTTTAGTTGAATGAAAAAGATTTTATTTTGAAAACTGAAGAATCGTGCCCAATTTACTTATTTTAATGAAGTTTTGGGTGTTTGAAAGTTTATAAAATATTTTGAATAATTTATAAAGTAACCAATGGAGACTGGGTCTCTTTTATAGAAGTTCAAAGTTATTCAGAGTCATTTTAAAGTACGTCAATTTAATTAAAGTAACTTGCAGAACATGCCATTTTTCAAAGTTTAAGTATATTTATGTATTTTATTCCTGTGGGCATATTTATGCATATTTTTAATAGTATTTATAGAATTTAAGCATAACTCTAAAATATTTGGAAAAGTGATTCTAAGGTTAAATCTCATGACCCGTTCTGTTTCAGTTTATTGTTTTAGAGAAATTGTGGTATTATGGATAAAGAATTATTATATCTTGAAAGGTATTTGATTATGTGATGATTGAGGTTTGAGATGCAACACTAATGACTCTTCTTGTCTTTGATTTATCTGGCGAATTGCCGAAGAGCAGTATAGACGCTATAGCTCAAGAGTATGACCCGTCACTTTAATCATGAGAGCAGTACGAGTGTTATAGCCCAAGAGCATGCGGGTGCTATAACCCAAGAGTGTACCGGGTACTATACCCTAAAGCGATGGCAACGAGATACAATGTTTGTAAGGATGTTGTAACACCCTATCAGCCTAAGCCTTATCTATAGACGTACACTAAAGGACGACAAAGCGTCACAACAGTTATAAAGCTCATACAGTTATATATAATCAAGGAATATAATACACTAGAAGCCCGATGAAGGAATAAAAGCTCAAGGACGCATAAAATAGAGATATTAAAGTGTAATTCAAAACCCGCGAAGTTTAGGTCAGCTAGTTGAGCAGAATATAACAGAGTTTTTGAAAGTTAAAAATGGATACATCCTGTCTCTTAAAGTTTAAGCCTCTAAGGCAACAAGCATAATAATCAAAAGTGAGAAAAATAACAACAAGTGCAAAGGCGAGCCATCCTCCACTCTGTCACCATCCGCAAACTCACTGAGATGGGTTGCGACTTGCATCTGAAAAATAACAACATATGGTATGAGAATCGGAGGGTCTCGATATGGTAACAGTGCCTAATAGATAAGGTTCCGTGAAGTCAAAGGTAATTCTAGAACTTCCACATGCATAAGACTTCAAACTTAGAAACATTTTAAATAAAAATTTATAAAGTGTTATGTAATCTTAAAGATTTTCTAAATAACATATCACCACTGTCCCATAGCTTTCGCCAACCTATCCTCCATGCGATCTTATTGCCACCGCCAACCGAACCTCCTCAATCCTAGCAGAAAATACAAATAGTACAAGAAAATAAAACACAAGTAATATACATATACAACAGGTAATTCAATTCGCAATTAAACATGTTATGCAAGTTGGAATAATGCAAGTAAACAAAGCAAACAAACACGTAAGAATACATATAATGAATGCATGTCCTATTGGCCGTGATGTCACTTGTCGGTTCAACTGCCAATCTGACACATCCTCTTAGGATGTCGCTTTTCTATCATGAATAATTGGTACCCCATGGATATAGTGCCCGACACAATACTCAAGGATATAGTTCTCGGCACACTCTTGTGACTCGAATGGATGCGAGCGGAATACTCTGCCTCAGACCTCACATCTCAATATAATTGGGATTAACTACCATCCTTACACCAGCGCCGCAACCTCAACAAGCGGGATTAACCACTGTCCTTTCCAGACGCATAACGACTTACCAATCAAATACATCATAATATATATCCAATCTCAGTAATCATTGTCATTCTCATCATGTCTAACAATCTCAAATATTCATTTATCGCAATACATCATCATCTCAACACTCCGTTAATCTACTCAAGTTATTCCATCCATAGAAATTTTCAAGCCTAAGTCACCATCTTTAATTTCATAACAAAATTACCTAACTAAGTCCATTAAATATATTCTCCCTTGTCCCAAAGTCTAAATACTACCTAGGGGATCCTAAATAGTAATTATAGAGGTTTAGAAGGCCAGAGGAGTGCCTAAAAACACAAAAATCACATTTTCAACAAAATAGGAGTCATGTGTATGAATGCACGTTCCTGCGTACGCATGAGTGTCAAACTAGCAATGTGGCGTACGCGAGCTACGTCCGCATACACAAGCATCCGAAACAGAAAAGGGTTTCCGCGTACGGATGCCAACGGCTGCACGTGAGAGTGCAAAACTGGCAATCTAGTGTACGCATGCCAGGTTCGCGTATGCATGAATGTTGGTCAGAGGCCTATTTTTACGTACGCATGCCTCCCAATTTTTAGAAAAAGCTATTTTGCTGCAAAATTCAGTTTTTAACACCAAACTTCAAACGTGCATAACTTTTTCTTTAAAAATAATTTTTCATCCATTCTTTGAACGACATAAACTTCACGAACCCAATTTTTATTTAAAATAAGTTTCATCAAAATTAGGGATCCGAAAGCCAAGTTATGGCCTGTCAAATTTGGTTAAAAATAAGGTTTTACCAAAATTTTGCAATGTTCTCTAGTTTTCCAAAACTCAAAATCAAACCCAAACAAACCATACCCAGTTCAATTCTAAACAATCTTCAATCACTTATCAAGCATTCTAACACCTAATTCATTCATTCCTCACCTTGGAAAATTCATTCAAAACTTCCAAATCCAACTAAATCACACCAAAACTCGTGAATTTTCTATCAATCCTCACCATCATCAATAATCCTCATCATATTCATTATATACCAATTCCATTCATATATTCACAAAGATTGTCATCAATCCATATCCACACCAAACATATCATTTAATACTCATCAATAATCATCATCAACTCCATATCATCACAACAAGCTCAACAACAATTAACTAACTCATACAATTGAATCCTATCTTAGGGTCTACTAGCTTAACTTGCCCACAACATTATATATTATTTAAAGAAAATCAAAACCATATCTTGACCGATTTTAACACAAGCACAAAATCACCAAAAATGACATCCAAACAAGCTCAACAATGCTCTAGTCCAAATTCTCAATTTCCAAGTGCACCAATTCTTCAATTCAACTCCAATCAACAATAATATCAAGCTATATTCATATAAGCTACTAAAAATCAATCCTAGGGTTTAACAAATTGACAAACCACAAGGGATTATAGAGTATTCATACCTCACCCACTGTAGATTGGGATAAAATCCAATAATTTTCTATGCTAGATACCACCTAAACAACCGAAATTACAAAATCTACTCAATAACCAAACCCAAAAATGAAAAAATGTATATAGCAAAGAGCTGGAATATAGATTTTGAGATTCTTACCACTTTAGATATAATTGAAGAGCTCGGCAAGAGCTTCGCATGGCCATAAACAACACGTGAATCGGAACTCTGTAGCTCAAGTTATGAGCCAAGGAAGAAGAAGATGAATGGTGTTTGTCAGGGTTCTTCTCCCTTCTCACTCAGCTGCAACCTTCCCTCCTTGTGTGTGTAATGAGCTGAATTAGCTCACTAATGAAGTATTTATATGTTGGACTTGGGTCCAATTTGGGCCCGATCCAACTGTTTAGCATTTTTAGTTCGTTTGACCCAACTTTGGGCCACAACCTTTAGAATTAGCGCCCAGTTGTCAATTCTAAATTTTTTATAAGTTTTTTCTAAAAGTTTTATTACTATTATACAGTACCGGACTGACTTAAGCCGGTACTGCCGGCTAAAACCAGTACGCATTTTTATGCAATTTTCTGCAAAAAATTACATTTTTCTACTTGAAAAAATCCACTCAATCCAAATTTTACCTTTAAATTTTCTAATTAATATTTATAAAATTTTGAAACTATTCTGGGTAATTAAATTATTATTTTATTTTAATTAAACAATTAATTAAATTTCGGTTCTTACAGATATAATGTCAGGCGTGGGTCGAAAACCAACGGGTGAGATCATTACCTGCTTTAGGGCTAGACATGCATTATGCTTGTTTGCACATATTTCTTAGGTGTTCTGAATTCTTTTTTGTGGTTGTATGTTACGTGTTGTTTTCTCTTGATTGCTATTTGCCCTATATTCCTTTGTTGTGGTCTGATTGACCTGGGACACATGGCCGATTTCTAGAAAATAATTTAACTTGTTTCACCCAAACCTTACTAATAATTCCCCAGTTCGTACCCTGATAAACCACAATTTTATGATTTATTTTGTATTGAATTTGGTGGATTTTATCAAATTTTCTCACATTTATTCAATAAAATAGCATGGTTTTGTAATTCTCCCTAATTTGTGCTTAATGATTGAAAACATGATGTTTAGGCTTTTAAAGTGCTAAATTTAATTCACTTTTCTCTCATTCGATGCCTTGATATGTTTGTTGAGTGATCTCAGGGTTTATAAGGCAAGGATTGGATGGAAGAAATGAAGAGAAAAGCATGTACAGTGGATAATTCATGAAGAAATGAGAATTCACTGAATTCATGGCAACACGTACTCGTGACCCACGCATATGCGTGATAAGAACATCTGCCAGGCGATGCGTACGCGTCACCCACACGTACGCGTGACAAGCGGCACGTGACCAACTTAAAGGCAATATGCTGGGGGCGATTTCTGAGCCATCCAGGCCCAAATTCAACTCATTTTTGAAGCTATTAGAGGTTGATTTCAAGATTGATCAAGGGGAGAGCAATTAGGACTAGGTTAGTATCATGCTTTAGGTCACATTCTAGAGAGAGAAGCTTTCTCTTCTCTCTAAAATTAGGGTAGAATTAGGTTAGATTCCTCTTATATGTAGGTTTATTGTTGTTTTGATTTAGTTTCTTTGCAATTTATTGTTCTTACATATTTGCTCTCTTAGTTTTATTTGTTATTTTCTTTATTTTGTTATTTTCATGTTTATGAACTCTTGTTAATTTTCATTTCCATTAATGCAATTTGATGTTCCTTTGGTTATTCTTGCTTTCTTTAATTGGTGGTTATTAATTCCTTGCAATTGGTAGTTGTTAGATTTTATTATCGTTGAAATTTTAATATGCTTCCCTTTTATGTCTTCCAAGTGTTTGATAAAATGTTTGGCTGGATTTTAGAGTAGATTTTTGTATTCTTGGTTTGGGTTGGTAACTTGGGTGACCTTCAGTTACTAATGTCCAAGTGATTGATAATTTGTTTCCATTAACTCTAGTCTTTCACTAAATTAATTAGTGAGGTGGCTAGGACTTATGGACTAGTAAGCTCATTTGGCTTTCCCCTAATTTTGGGGATGACAAAGTGGGAGTAATCCTTGTAATTATCATGTTGTGGTTTGTAACAAGGATAGTGATCCTTAACCACCAACCCTTGCCAAGACCTTTTTAACATTTGAGTTTCCTTTACTTTCTTGCTATTTACAATTCTTGTCCCTTATTTCAAAACCCAAAATACATTACCTCATAACCAATAACATGAACACTTTCCTATAATTTCTTGAGAGACGATCCGATGTTTGAATACTTCGTTTATTTTTGTTGGGGTTTGTACTTGTGACAAACAAAATTAAACTTTGATTGAGGATTGTTTGTTGATTTGGAACTATACTTGCAACGTGATTATTTTTGTGAAAATTCCTAACCGACATTTATCCCCCGTCATACCCCCTATCTTCCTACCCCCCAACAGATGGATATGGGTGTCATTTTATATGTGCTTGAGAAGCCTTATGTGTACAAGAATCCTGTCCTTCACAGCTTCTATGTGGTGGCTATGGAGCCTCGAGTCCGTAAGTACGTAGTTAGAGATCATCCCTTTCAGCACTTGCTAGCTTCACCCCTCTTCGATCCTGATGTATCGTATACTTTTCTACTATCGTGGTTATATCCTGATTCTGTCCACCATCCTTTTGATTTCATGCATGGAGGTCCTGTTCCAGCACAGCGGGATGGTCAGGCAGTGCAAAGTTCTTTCTCCTTTATGTTGTTCTTATTCTCTTTTGTAGCTGTTTTGATGTTTTCTCACTTTAACTATAAGCCTATTCTCTCAATTTTATCTTTTCAAGTTTAACAAGCCGAATACCACCACCATCCACAGCCAAATGCACCTCCACGCAAAGCTGAAAGTTCATTGTCCACCTCCTTTGTTCATATTCTTCCAACCATGTTTTAGCACTGTTTTTGTGATCCTTCCAACACCGTCTTCCATCACCGTCAACTCTATCGTCTTCTTTGCATCATCTAGATTTGAAAGGATGAACTCCCGTTGGAAACTACCACAGCACGTGCCCCCATGAGCTATCTAAAGATCGCTGCCTACTCTCACTCCATCAAGCATAAGCTCCAAAAACTTCATTCACTCTATGTCACCTTTCTTCACTTTTTCAATCATCTTACCGGCATTTTCTTCCACCATCGATCTCATTGTTTTGCTCATCTCCACTTCATGAGTCAAATGAACCAAACCATGCCATTTTACGATGTCTAATACTCTATCATGCGCTTGCAAAAGTTCGCTGCCTCCATCAATCTTCCTTTAGCTTTCTAGATTCAATACAAGCCATACAATTAGAAACTCAAATCAACTGTTATGATTGTGATCCGTTATTATGTCCCACATTCTAGCTCGAACTGCGTCTCCATCCGTCCCAGCTCTGCCGTTGACCAGTGCTGAGTCAACCTTGTTGAGGTATTTTTGCTTCCTGTCCTCTGCTGTCAGTGTCATCACATTACTGACATGGTTATTGACCTTTCTAGTGACATGACATACACTTGTGGGTCCCCTTTTAAGATTTTTTGGTATCCTATTTATGATTCTGCCCTCTATTTTTGTGGTTTTTGCTCTGATCTTGCTATTTTCACATACTTGTGGGATATTTATCTATTCTCATGAAGAAATAAGATGATTTCACCCAAATTAGTTCGCATCAAGTTTTTTGCCAGTTCGCCATCTTTTTAACAGTTCGCCTTCTTTCTACAAGTTTGCCACATATTTGGCAGTTTGCCATCTCTCTGACAGTTCGTCATCTTTTTGATAGTTTTTTGACAATTCACCATCTTTCTATTAGGCATTATTTCGGTAGTGTGCCACTCCTCTGGCAGTTTTGTATGCACTCATCTGACAATTCCGTCTGGACTTCATTCTAACAGTTCTATCTACACTTCATTCTAGCAGTTTTGTCAGTTTTTACAGGTTTTTCTTATTATGTTATCTTAAATAAGTTTCAAACACAAGTTACCACTTGAGTTTGAAGGAGAATATTATAAGAAAGAGTAGTTGAGAATTAGGTTGTAGTGGTTCGTGAGTTGCAGGTTTATAAATAGCTTGCTCATTATATAATATGAACACAACTTCAATACAAATTTTCATTTTGTTTGATCTTTTCATCAGTTCTAACAAAAGGGATTTTTTAATCTTTGTTTTTTAGAACTATTTCTACACATGTCATGTATACTCGATATATCAGCGGGTTATTATTTGTCAATTGTTAGAAAGATCAATTATATCAATTATTTGGATAATTAAAAATTAATTAAAATTTTTTAAATTATAAAAAATATTTTATTTTTTAAATAAATGGTCAAAAACTGAAGAAAGGATTTTACTCTTTAAAAATACAATGAATAAAAAAGGCTTAGGTGGTGTACACGCAAAAGACATCGACATGTCGTATTGGATTACGACTATTGTTGATTGGATTATGACCAAAGTTCTAAAAATCGAACCAGATTAGACGGTTCAATCGAATTAACCAAAAATTGATCATTTAGCCGATTTGGTTGACTCTAGAATTGTCTAACAAAAATCGGTCTAGAAACCGGCTGAATCAGAAGTCAACCGGTGAATCGCCAAAACTGGTCAAGGTATTTTAGAATTATCGGTTCAATGGTAACCTCCAAAATGGCACTGTTCTGAATTAAAAGAAAAAACAAAAGCCCAATACCCAAGATATCCCACCCTTTTCTCTCCCTGAAAGTGCCCAATAACCAGGCCATCCCACCCCTTTTCTCTCTGAAAGGGAAAACTGAAAAAAAAAAATCCCTAAAAATTCTATCCATGATGGAAATCTTGAAAGTAACATTTAATAATGATTATGATTTTTTATGAGTAGAGTTTTATTTAGTTAGAAACTGTTAGTCAATATTTTTTTTTTGTTGGTAGAACATTATATATTTATATTTTGATCTATTTAGTTATAAATTTTGATGTTTAAAGTTATTTATAAATTTTTATTGATAAATTATAAACAATTTATTATATAAAATTGTAAAATTTTAAATTTTACTAAATTAACAATTATTAAATTTAAATATTTAAAATTATATATTTAATTTTTAAGAATTTTATTTAAAATTTATTTAAATTGATTGAACTCCGATTAAATTTTAATCGAATTATTAAATCAATAAACTAATTATTTTATCGATTTATTTAACGATTCGGTTCTCACCATCTTGATTATGACTTCCGGAAACCATGTTGTACGAAATGCTGGCCATTGTAACCTCATTCCTCATTTAGGCATTTACATTATGAATGCCAACAGGAAAAGTAAAAGTTCATTGGGGGACAATTTAATTAATAGAGCTTGTTAGTTGGGCTAAGTCCTAATCTATAGTTTTCTTACACGTTTTAGGGTTTTGCTCCCTGATGTCGGCCCCAAAATGCATAAGACAAGAGACACATTCCACACGCACGTATTCCAATCACAAAATTGTGACCTAAGTGGTCTCCATAGTAGTGTGTGTTTACAGGTTTAGTTAGCTCCAAAACCATAATATCTCTTGTTTGACGTCTTTCTTATTACCACGTTTTATGGACCAACCGGCAATTTCTTGTTATGTATAGGACGTCGTCTTCTAACTCGAGCATAATCCATAGTAAAGTATTGTGAAGAGTCATCACTCCTTATTTCCGTCCATTCTTGTCTTGTTCCCTTGCTCCCAAGTACCATGTTTTGGTTTCTATTGTGCTGCTTCCCTGTAATTAAAGTTGCATAAGTTCATACAAGTTGAATTCATTTCTGTATTTTAAGTTGATAAAAGAAGTGTATATAATAGGGTTACTAGTTAATTGAAAACGAATGGAAGTTTTTTGTTGACAAACTAAATTAAAATACTTAAATGGCTAGTTGATTTATATTTTTAGGGTTTTTATTTATAATTTTATTTTTAGGAATTTGTGAAGAAAAAAAAAAAGATGAAACTAAAATATAAAATAAAATTTTACTATTTTTACTTTTGTGTTTAAAAAAATTAAAAATAGAAAGATATTAATAGTAAAAATAAATAATATTTTCTCAATGCTATAAGTTTTCAAAAAAAAAAAGAAAACTTCTCTTTCTAGCCACTATAATCAGTCTTTTCTCTTTCTTACCACTATCACAGAGGGGAAAACCCCAAAATTATAGGAATAATTTCTCATCTTCAGCAGTAATGATTCAAAATATCTATAGAAGACTAGAAGTGTACACCCCTAAAAAGGACGAGTGGGGGGCACAAGTATGTACCAAAATAATATATGCTGCCATGGTGGGTTTACTCATTTGGCATTAATCATCACCTCGTAGACTTTATTAGATTATAGAAAAGTCTACTTGTACATTTATAAACATTAAATGTAAATTTGAAATTGAAATTAAAAATTTAAAATCTTGTGAGTAAATTATTATTTCTATTTTTGAAATTTTAGAATATTAATAAATTTATTTATGAATAAATAAAACTAATTTTGTATTTATAAAAGATAAAAAAGGAAAAAAATATAAATAAGCCAAGGGAACAAATAAATTACCTAAATCAGTCAAACTGAAAATTGCTTCACGAATCAGCCAAAGCATATTAATATGTAATTCGAACTAGCTTGGTTCGAACTACAATAACATATAATTCGAACCTACATGGTTCGAACTACCACTAGCATAATTCGAACTAGTTTGGTTCGAATTACACACGTGAACCACTCCCCAACTAATTCGAACCGAGTTGGTTCGAATTACTCACAAATTACCTCAAATAGTAATTCGAACGGGGCTGGTTCGAATACTAAGTTTTCGGCTATATAAGGAGTTCGAATCACCCTCATTCGAACAACGTCTCCATTCGCATACCCCAACCAAATCTCAGAGAAAACGACCCAGATTCCATCCGACAAAGACTCGAACAGAAAACTCTGCCGATGGGGGACGATCCGGCAAGGCTGTGTCGGTTGGACGGAGTCGCTCATATAGTCGGGGTCGTCAACGACGAGGTTAGTGGATAGAACACATTTTTGCGGTCAATTTATCTGAGTTAGTGGTTTTGCATGTGGTTTTAGTGGCGGTTTATGTTAGTGGTTTATCGTAGTGGTATTGCAAGTGGTTTATTTTAGAGGTTTTGTATGTGGTTTTAGTTAGCGATTTATATTAGTGGTTTTTTTTAGTGGTTTTGTTGATGCTTTATGTTGGCGGATTACTTTAGGTGGTATTGGAAGTGGTTTATCGTGTCGTTTTATGTGCGGTTTATAATAGTGGATTTGCATGTGATTTTCGTAAGTGGATTAGCTTCCGGTTTATGTTAGCGGTTTAAGCATGTGGTTTTGTTGACGGTTCAGTTTAGTAGTTTTTATTAGTGGTTTACTATGTGCCTTTGTTAGCGGTTTGTTATATTGGTTTCATATGTATATTGTGTTATTGGTTTCGATAAGTGGTTTATGTTATTGGTTATTTTTGTTACTGGTTTTCTATATGGTTCTAATAATGCGGTCCATGTAATGCCCAGCCACAGAGATGCATCAGGAGCATGCGGCGACAACAGGTTGTAAGATTTTGTAAAAGAAGTTTGCATGACAATGTTGTAACTTTTATTTAAATAACTAGACTTTAAGATTTTGTAGAAGAAATTTGCATGACAATGTTGTAACTTTTGTGCGGTTTATCTGGATGCCGTATAGCTCCCCCGAGGTACTGCAGGTTGTGCATCCGGAGGCGTTGGAGCCTCGACACACGGCGTTGTGGCTGTCTGTGACATCACTGATATACTTTGCCGTTATAGAGTGGCATAAGATAAATAGGGTTCTACCACAATTCGGCGGTGTCCAGCTCCGAGTGCGTCCAGCCCTGAACATCGACTTTCTGATGTCGAAGGACGGGAGAGGCGGTGATCGTTAGTTTCCGTCCGCTTTGCAGCATTGGCATCTTCATTGGGAGAGTCGTGCGGACCACGTCCTCCAGTTCGATGTTGTTGCGGACCCTGGACCGTCGCACACATACCTATATTGGTGGAGTCAGCATGGAAAGAGGTTCTTGTCACCAGTGATGTATTTAGGGGATCCGAGGGGCGTTTCTATTCCTGTGGAGGCGTCACAGAGGGGTCCTGGGCTAGTTCATAACATGGATCGAGTTGACGACATCCCTGATAGGCGTCGTAAAGAGAGGAGAGCTCGAGTTGGGACACGACGGAGCCAGCATGAGTGGAGGTGGCTAGACCAGGCTATACAGGAGGCTGATGAGGCAGGTAGGGGTGGTGGTCAAGGACGAGGGCGTGGAGGCAGACGGAGGGCGCCTGTTGCGGGGCACGACGATGGTGATCTTGGTGACGTGGCCGGTGGGGGAGGGGCTGCAGTCGGGGTTGTTAGTCCCCATCATGGCGGGCAGGGTAGAGAGGAGTACGTTATTGGAGATCCCTCTGCCCATGGTGAGGCTGGACTTGGGGAGGGACCGCTCCAAGATTACTTCGTTGGTGTTCCCGGTGACGACCAGACACTTCAGGAGAGTACGCCATGGGTGAGTCCGGGCAGCACGTTTTCAGACTTCCTTGCCGGTGTTGGTCTTGATGCGGATTTTGGTTGACCACACTTCCTCGATGAGATCAGTGCCATCATGCAGGAGGATAAGGCTGCCCGTGGGTGGAGTCAGACGATGGGGACACAGGGACCGTTAGATGTCGATCTGAATGAACCTCCCTCCGTGCCTCCTCCTGACTATTTTGCTTTGGGTGGTACCCCAGCTTCGGCACATACTGCTGGGTCACATTCAGTTACCGGGCCGTCTTCATCCCGACCGTTACATGTCCTGCCTAGGACGCCTGCACAGGCAGCCCCGTAGGACGAGGAGGATGAGATCGAAGATGAGGAGCCCCTTATCCAAAGAGGTCAGAGGACACGAGTACCACGTCGTTGCTTCACAGGGTCGCACCTATTTAGATGATTTGTGTGCCATGTTGTATGTTACCTATCTTCGTCTATGTATTTATCAGTTGATGTATGTCTGTGTTACTTATTGCTTTATCGTCTATCAGTTACTATGAAAACATATGTACTTTGTGTTTTGATATTATTTAGTTTCCGCATCATGTATTAATTTAATTTGTAGATTTATTTATTGCCGTGTGCAGTCAACAGACATTTCGTTTAAAAATCTGAGAAAAAAACATATTCATTAGTTACGATCCAATGCACAGTAATTCGAACCAGCCCCTTTCGAATTACTATTTGAGGCAATTTGTGAGTAATTCGAACCAACTCGGTTCGAATTAGTTGGAGAGTGGTTCACGTGTGTAATTCGAACCAAACTAATTAGAATTATGCTAGTGGTAGTTCGAACCATGTAGGTTCGAATTATATGTTATTGTAGTTCGAACCAAGTTAGTTCGAATTACATAGTAATGTGCTTTGACTGATTCGTGAAGCAATTTTTAGTTTGGCTGATTCAGGTAATTTGTTTGCTCTCTTGGTTTATTTCTGTTTTTTTGCCCGATAAAAAATTATCAATTTTATATAAACATTTAAAATATTAACAAATTTATATATGAATAAAATAAATATTTGAGTATTTTTATTACGTAAAAATTACTTTTTATAAATATAAAAATAGTTTTATTAATTTATAATTAAGTTTGTTAATATTTTAAAATTTTATAGTTAAAAATAAAAGTTTATTCAATATTATTTGATATCAAATTTAGGAATTAAATAAGAGAATTTATATAACATTGATCTTAAATCATTCCTCATCATTATATGGATTTCGTTGAAAATATTTCTTGCATTCATCATATATAAGATATAGAGTCTATTTCCTATATTCTAAAATATTTATTATTTTTTATTTCTTCGTGCATTAGAAGTTAATGTATTAAAAATATAATATGATAAACATTTTAAAACAAAAAAAGCACTAACTTATTGATCATTTATAATCATTTAAACTTAAAAGTTTACTTCTACAGTCAATAATTAATGAGCCAACAAAATATCCAGTAAAATTAAGTACACCTAAAATGACTTTGTGCTATGCATGCCTTTCATTGGTTTAAGTTTTCATTTATATACAACTTATTATCCCGTTGCCCTACCTTGATACAGCATCACTTTAAATTGGGGAATTGATGCGTGATGAACCTGCTAGGTGACAAGCCCGTTGGCTTGGTTTATATTGCTAAACTAAATAAATGATTCCTGTTATCATTAACAGTTAGAACCAAACAATAAAATAAAATGAAAATAAAAATCACGCGTAGCTCTTATATTATACTTCTTAGAATATACTTCTTAGAGCTATAGGTCTTCCATGTGATATTTTAAATTTGATAATGGTACATTTATATGTCGTGACATGAAAGAGCTAGCTGAATTCACAAAGTAAATTATTTGCATGTGTTTTATATGTGGAGTTCATTTCAATGATTTCTTATTAACTCAACTCTATAGACTATAGTCATGACTGGTTATTAATTGATTATCAGTACATAAAATAATTATCATCTATGATAAATATATTAAAATTTAGTTATAAAATCTGTCATTAGTATAAAATATATGGTAAGTTTTTTAGTGATTAATTTCTATGTGCATATAACATTTTTGAATAATTATTATTATTTAATTACCTGCGGCAAGGGAACCCTTCTGCTCGTGTGATGCAATATTATTATCTCTGACTACTACTTCATCATCATATTCTTCTACCTATTAGAATATTTCAAGAATGAGAATATGAATCACAAGTAGTAATAATGATAAGCAAATGTTTTTTTATATAATTAATAGTACCTTCTCATCAGTGAATCTGAGCTTTCTGGGCACCGTTTTTGGAAGAGAAATCTTTTGTTGGTGTGCAGCATTTACTCCTCCTACTATATCACACACACATATATATATAAGAACTTGGATTAAAATTCATTCATAATGTTTTATTTTATTTTGACTGATGACTATTACCTTGATGGTGGAGTGATGATTGAAATTGATGAATTTGCAAAGAAGCACAAGAAAAGTAGTGAAAGCATAGAAGTAGAGTGATGATAATGATAATTGAGAATAATAACCCCATTTTTCCTTTGTTGTGAAAAATAAAAAAATGTATGAGAGACATGCTTCAGATGTGTGGTTTAGCTATATATAGTTATATACTATTAGGAAACGTCATTTCATTAATTGATTTAATTCTGACACGCGCATGAGACGAGAGAGTGGAGACTTAGAGAGAAATTAAAGGCATTTAATATAGAAAGAGCCAAACTCAATTCAAAAGAAGCCTATTATACATACAAGTTTTTTGACTTATAAGTTTTATAAGTTGGCCAAGTCCAACAAAAGACACACGCACTACACTTCTCCATAATCGAGCGTAAACGTACGCGCCTTATTCAATCAATTTGTTTTTCTAAACCGCGTTTATTATGACAGACTCTTCCTCTTCTTCCTCAATCAATACACAAAACATCGAAGCCACATTCGAAACTAACTGCAATTCTGAAAAAAACTTCCAACTCCTCGCAAAAAGTAGAAGAAATCAACAAGAAAACATACAAATCTCCATCAAAAGCAACCAAAAAGAACGAACAAACATTATTCAAGGCACTGTTTTATTGTCCTTCTAGGTTTTTCACATTTCTGTTTCTGATTTTGAAATCTAAACACTATAACGTCTGTATTTCTCTCTCCGTTTCACTGTTCTTGGTTTAGATCTCATATTACTGTTCTGATGAAACTATTCTTCGTTTACGCTATTTTACGAACTTCTAATGAATAATTTAACGTGTGTTTTGATCTATTTTACATGTTTTTTAAGTAGATTTGTATATATATAAACTTTGTATTGAATTTCAGGTTAAATGATTTTTTGGTGTATATGGCGGATTTTTGGGTGTATATGTCGGACTTGGAATGCGACTATTGCTTCTAGTGGCATTTTAAACTTAAATATCTTTCTGAGCTCATATAATGTCATGTAATCGAAAAAATGTAGAGGTGTATGGGACTGATATATATATTAGGAGTATTGAAGTCTAACTGGTACTGTTCTAATTGTGCTTGGCCTTATAGTGTCATTTATGCATACTTGTTTGAGTTGAATATGATTTTGAACTCATTTAATTTCGTTTAATTGAAAAAACAAAATGTTTGTAGGACTGGATTTGGGTATATGTGACTGATATTCTGGTGTATCTGACTAATATTTGCGTATATGTCTCTGATATTTGGTGTATTTTTTATGTATTGACAGTATCTCTTTTTCCATTTTAAATGGCAACCAAGAACCAAGATGGAAAAAAATACAATGTAAGCACATATATATGTTTTAGAACAAGTTAATTTTTCATAATACAAATATAGGTTATTTAAATGACTCTAATTTTGCCTTTTTTTTTTTTACAGTAAACCAAAGACTTAAAGTATGCCACCAGACTATTGAGTGAAAAATATAAAAAATATGAGTGAGACAAAAAAAGCGATTGTTTGGAAATTAGGTTTTGGTGGACTCATGCACATCCCACCAATGAGGGTGCCTCACAAGCTATTGAAGGAGTTGGCTAACTCCTTTAAATTGGGCAAAAACACACTTGAAACAAGCTATGGTTCCTTTAAAGTTACACCCAGCACAATAGGGGCTGCCCTTGGCCTCAATGCATCAGGTAACTAATTATTGATTATAGAAAACCTCTATACTTCCATTCTTCATAATATCTTATTCTGATATCATGTAATCAAGAAATAAATTTAGGTGTATATGAGTGATATTTGGGTGTATTGCAAGTGATTTGGAGTGTAAATTTTTTTTCTTGTTTGTAGGGGATCTATTTCCTAATAAAGTGAGTTATAAGGAACTTTCTGAAGAGAGTAAACTGATTTTTAGAAGGTTCCAGGGGAAGACACTAAAGAATCTGACTGATAACATGATAAGAATTGGTGTTGAAAACAAACAAGATCGCCTGATGCTCGAGAGGATTTTCATCCTCTATATTTAGATGGCGTTCTTGGTGCCAACTGGTGCACGAAATTGTTATCCCCTGGCATGGCTCCAAAACTTGGTGCACGATACCATGGTTTACACGACTCTTCACAACTTCGCACAGCTGACCAGCAAGTGCACTGGGTCGTCCAAGTAATACCTTACGTGAGTAAGGGTCGATCCCACGGAGATTGTCGGCTTGAAGCAAGCTATGGTCATCTTGTAAATCTCAATCAGGCAGATTCAAATAGTTTCTCAATGAAAATGGTCCTCGACGGTTTCTGTACGGCTAGTCAATTGTCAGATTTCTCGTCTCGGATGAAAAATACCAGGCATAGCTACCGCATGGCTAATCATCTGTCAATTCTCGATCGTGTCAGAATAAGATCCAATGATCTTTTTGCGTCTTTCACTACGCCCCATAGTTGCGAGTTTGAAGCTCGTCACAGTCATCCCTTCCCAGATCCTACTCGGAATACCACAGACAAGGTTTAGACTTTTCGGATCTCAGGAATGCTACCAAATGGTTCTAGCCTATACCACGAAGGTTCTAATCTCAGATTCAGATGCCCCATTGTCAGAGGGGAAACGATGTGAATCGTTGATTAGAAACCCAAGAGATACACACTCTAGCTTTCGCAGGTATAACGGAAGTGGTTGTCAAGCACGCGTTCATAAATTGAGAATGGTGATGAGTGTCACAGATCATCACATTCATCATGTTGAAGTGCGAGTGAACATCTTAGAATAATAATAAACTTGAATTGAATAGAAGAACAATAGTATTTTGCATTAATACTCGAAGAACAGCAGAGCTCCACACCTTAATCTTTGGTGTGTAGAAACTCCACCGTTGAAAATACATAAGTGATGAAGTCCAGGCATGGCCAAATGGCCAGCCTCCAAGTCTAAGGAAAAATGTTCCAAAGATAATCTAAGGATAATCCAAAGATGTCAAGATCCAAAGATGTGAGTACAATAGTAAAAGTTTCTATTTATACTAGACTAGTTACTAGGGTTTACAGAAATAAGTAAATGATGCAGAAATCCACTTTCGGGCCTACTTGGTGTGTGCTTGGGCTGAGCATTAAAGATTCCATGTGTAGAGACTTTTCTTGGAGTTAAACGCCATTTTTTATGCCACTTTGGGCGTTTAACTGCAGCTTCTATCCTGTTTCTGGCGTTTAACGCCAGAATAGGGCAAGAAGTTGGCATTTGAACGCCAGTTTGCGTTGTCAAAACTCTAGCAAAGTATGGACTATTATATATTGTTGGAAATCCCAGCATGTCTACTTTTCAACGCAATTGAGAGCGCACCAATTGGGCTTCTGTAGCTCCAAAAAATCCATTTGGAGTGCAGGGAGGTCAAAATCCAACAACATCTGCAGTCCTTTTTCAGCCTCTGAATCAGATTTTTGCTCAGGTCCCTCAATTTCAGCCAGAAAATACATGAAACCACAGAAAAACACACAAACTCATAGTAAAGTCTAGAAATGTGAATTTTGCTTAAAAACTAATGAAAATATACTAAAAAGTAGCTAGATCCTACTAAAAACTACCTAAAAACAATGCCAAAAAGCGTATAAATTATCCGCTCATCACAACACCAAACTTAAATTGTTACTTATCCCCAAGCAACTGAAAATCAAATAGGATAAAAAGAAGAGAATATACAATAAATCTCACAATATCAGTGAAACTTAGTCCCAATTAGATGAGCGGGGCTAGTAGCTTTTTGCTTCTGAACAGTTTTGGCATCTCACTTTATCTTTTAAAATTCAGAATGATTGGCATCTATAGGAACTCAGAATTTTCGATAGTGTTATTGATTCTCTTAGTTCAGTATGTTGACTCAGCTTTGCTAAAGTCCATAGTTAGAGGTGTTTAGAGTTCTTAAGCACACTCTTTTTGCTTTGGATTACAACTTTAACCACTCAATCTCAAGCTTTTCACTTGGACCTTCATGACACAAGCACATGGTTAGGGACAGCTTGATTTAGCTGCATAGGCCTGGATTTTATTTCCTTGGGCCCTCCTATCCATTAATACTCAAAGTCTTGGATCCTTTTTACCCTTCCCTTTTGGTTTAAAGGGCTATTGGCTTTTTCTGCTTGCTTTTTCTTTTTCTTTTTCTTTTTTTTGCCATTTTTTTCACTGCTTTTTCTTGCTTCAAGAATCAATTTCATGATTTTTCAGATTATCAATAACATTTCTCTTTGTTCATCATTCTTTCAAGAGCCAACAATTTTAACATTCATAAACTTCACTATAAAAAATATTCACTGTTCAAGCATTCATTCAGAGAACAAAAAGTATTGCCACCACATCAAAATAATTAAACTAATTTCAAGATAAAATTTGAAATCCAAGTACTTCTTGTTCTTTTGTAATTAGTCACATTTTTCATTTAAGAGAGGTGAAGGATTCATGGAGTTATTCATAGCTTTAAGACATAGACACTAGACACTAATGATCATGTAATGAAGACACAAATGTAGACAAACATAAAGCATCAAATTCAAAAAAACAGAAAAATAAGAACAAGAAAATCAAAGAACGGGTCCACCTTAGTGATGGCGGCTAGTTCTTCCTCTTGAAGATCCAATGGAACGCCTGAGCTCCTCTATGCCTCTTCCTTGCCTTTGTTGCTCCTCCCTCATAGCTCTTTGATCTTCTCTAATCTCATGGAGAATGATGGAGTGCTCTTGGTGCTCCACCCTTAGTTGATCCATGTTGTAACTCAAGCCTTCCAAAGAGGTGTTGAGTTGCTCCCAATAGTTGTGTGGAGGAAAATGCATCCTTTGAGGCATCTCAAGAATTTCATGATGAATTTCCTCATGCTCTCGTTGAGATCCATGAGTGGGCTCTCTTGTTTGCTCCATCCTCTTTTTAGTGATGGACTTGTCCTCTTTAATGAGGATGTCTTCCTCTATGACAATTCCAGCTAAATTGCATAGGTGACAAATGAGATGAGGAAAGGCTAACCTTGCCAAAGTGGAGGACTTGTCAGCCAACTTGTAGAGTTCTAGAGGTATGATCTCATGAACTTCCACTTCCTCCCCAAACATGATACTATGGATATGATAGCCCGATCCACAGTCACTTCCGATCGGTTGCAAGTAGGAATGATGGAGCGTTGGATGAATTCCAACCATCTTCTAGCCACAGGCTTAAGGTCCAGTCTTCTCAATTCAACCAGCTTGCCTCTTAAGTCTCTTTTCCATTGAGCTCCTTCTACACATATGTCCATGAGGACTTGGTCCAACCTTTGATCAAAGTTGACCCTTCTAGTGTAAGGGCGTGCATTTTCTTGCATCATTGGCAATTTGAATGCCAACCTTACATTTTCCGAATTGAAATCTAAGTATTTCCCCCGAACCATTATAAGCTAATTCTTTGGATTCGGGTTCATACTTTGATCATAGTTCTTAGTGATCCATGCATTGGCATAGAACTCTTGAACCATTAAGATTCTGACTTATTGAATGGGGTTGGTGAGAACTTCCCAACCTCTTCTTCGGATCTCATGTCGGATCTCTGGATACTCATTCTTCTTGAGCATGAAAGGAATCTCAGGGATCACTTTCTTCTTGGCCACAACTTCATAGAAGTGGTCTTGATGGACCTTTGAGATGAATCTCTCCATCTCCCATTACTCAGAGGTGGAAGCTTTTGCCTTCCCTTTCTTCTTTCTATAGGTTTCTCCGGCCTTAGATGCCATAAATGGTTATGGAAAAACAAAAAGCAGTATTTTTACCACACCAAACTTAAAAGGTTTGCTCGTCCTCGAGCAAAAGAAGAAAGAAAGAAGGGGAAGACGAAGAAAATGGAGGAGATGGAGGGAGAGATAGGTTCGGCCAAGGGGGTAGGAGAGTGGTTGCAATGTGTGAAAATGAAGGAGTGAAGAGGTGTATTTATAAGGAAAGAGAGGGAGAGTGGCCAAATGGAATTGGCTGGATTTGGGAGGGAAAAGTGTTTGAATTTGAAAAGTGAGGTAGGTGGGTTTTTTGGGGAAGAGGGATGGAGTTGATTGGTGAAAAGAATATAGAGAAGAGAATAGGATTTGATAGGTGAGTGGTGTTTTGGATAAAGTGTTATAGAAATGTGTGAGGGGGAGAGAGAGAGATGGGATAGGTGGGGATCCTGTGGGGTCCACAGATCCTGAGGGGTCAAGGATTTCTCATCCCTGTTCCATTTAGGCTTGAAAAAATGCCCTTAGAGTGCGATTCTAGCGTTTAACGAGACTGCTGCCTGTTTCTGGCATTAAATGCCAGTTTTTATACGTTCCTGGCGTTTAACGCCAAGCTGTAGCCTGTTTCTGGCGTTAAACGCCAGTCTGGTGCTTCTTTCTGGCGTTAAACGCCAGTCTGGTGCCCATTTTTTGCGTTAAACGCCCAGAATGGTGCCAGACTGGGTGTTTAACACCCATCCTGCTACCCTTACTAGCGTTTAAAAGCCAGTAAGTTTTTTCTCCAGGGGGTGCTGTTTCTAATGCTGATTTTGAATTTGCTTTGATTTTTACAGTTGTTTTTGTGTCTCCACATAATCATCAACCTAAAGAAAACATGAAATAATAATGGATAATGAAAATTTAACATAGATAAATGAAAATTGGGTTACCTCCCAATAAGCGCTTCTTTAATGCCAATAGCTAGACAATGGGCTCTCATAGAGCCTCACAGATAATTAGAGCATGGTTGGGGCCTCTCAATACCAAACTTAGAGTTTAGTTGTGGCCTCCCAACACCAAACTTAGAGTTTAAATGTGGGGGCTTTGTTTGACTCTGTATTGAGAGAAGCTTTTCACGCTTCTTCTCCATGTGTACAGAAGGAGAACCATGAGTCTTGAATACAAGGTAGTCCTCATTCAATTGAAGGACCAACTCTCCTCTGTCAACATCAATCACAGCTTTTGCTGTAGCTAGGAAAGGTCTGCAAGGATGATAGATTCATCCTCATCCTTCCCAGTGCCTAGGATTCTGAAATTTGCCGGGATGTAAAGGCCTTCAACCTTCACTAGCATGTCCTCTACTAGTCCATAAGCTTGTACCTCAAAGATTCCTAGTTTCTCCATTACAGAGAGTGGCATGAGGTTAATACCTGACCCTAGGTCACACAGATCCTTCTCAAAGGTCATGGTGCCTATGGTATATGGTATTAAGAATTTACCAGGATCCTGTTTCTTTTGAGGTAAAGTTTGCTGAATCCAGGTATTCAGTTCATTAATGAGCAATGGAGGTTCATCCTCCCAAGTCTCATTACCAAATATCTTGGCATTCAGCTTCATGATTGCTCCTAAATACTGGGCAACTTGCCCTTCAGCAATGTCTTCATCTTCTTCAGAAGATGAATAGTCATCAGAGCTCATGAATGGTAAAAGGAAGGTCAAAGGAATCTCTATGGTCTCTATATGAGCCTCAGATTCCTTTGGTTCCTCATTGGGGTACTCCTTAATGTCCAGTGGACGTTTCCTGAGGTCTTCCTCACTGAGAATCACTGCCTTTTCACTCTCTCTAGGTTCGTCCATGTTGGTCATGGTTATGGCCTTGAACTCTCTTTTGGGATTCTCTTCTGTATTGCTTGGGAGAGTGCTAGAAGGAGTTTCAGTAACTCTTTTACTCAGCTGACCCACTTGTGCCTCCAAGTTTCTGATGGAGGACCTTGTTTCATTCATGAAACTGAGAGTGGCCTTAGATAGATCAGAGACTATATTTGCTAAGCTAGATGGGTTCTGCTTAGAATTCTCTGTCTGTTGCTGAGAGGATGATAAAAAAGGCTTGCCATTGCTAAACCTATTTCTTCCACCATTATTATTGTTAAAGCCTTGTTGAGGCTTTTGTTGATCCTTCCATGAGAAATTTGGATGATTTCTCCATGAGGGATTATAGGTGTTTCCATAGGCTTCACCCATGTAATTCACCTCTGCCATTGCAGGGTTCTCAGGATTATAAGCTTCTTCTTCAGAAGATGCTTCTTTAGTACTGTTGGATGCATTTTGCAATCTATTTAGACTCTGAAAAATCATATTGACTTGCTGAGTCAACATTTTGTTCTGAGCCAATATGGCATTCAGAGCATCAATTTCAAGAACTCCTTTCTTCTGAGGCATCCCATTATTCACAGGATTCCTTTCAAAGGTGTACATGAACTGGTTATTTGCAACCATTTCAATGAGTTCTTGAGCTTCTACAGGCGTTTTCTTCAGGTGAATAGATCCACATGCAGAATGGTCCAATGACATCTTAGACAATTCAGACAGACCATCATAGAATATATACAGGATGGTCCATTCTGAGAGCATGTCAGACGGACACTTTTTGGTTAGTTACTTGTATCTTTCCCAAGCTTCATAGAGGGATTCACCTTCTTTCTGCCTGAAGGTTTGAACATCCACTCTAAGCTTACTCAGCTTTTGAGGAGGAAAGAATTTGGCTAAGAAAGCCGTGACCAGCTTATCCCAAAAGTTCAGGCTATCTCTAGGTTGAGAGTCCAACCATATTCTAGCTCTGTCTCTTACAGCAAAAGGGAAAAGTATAAGCTCATAGACCTTGGGATCAACTCCATTGGTCTTAACAGTATCACAGATCTGCAAGAATTCAATTAAGAACTGAAAAGGATCTTCTCATGGAAGTCCATAAAACTTGCAATTCAGTTGCATCAGAGAAACTAATTGAGGCTTTAGCTCAAAATTGTTTCCTCCAATGGCAGGGATTGAGATGCTTCTTCCATGGAAGTTGGAAGTTGGTGTAGTAAAATCACCAAGTACCTTCCTTGCATTGTTATTGTTGTTGGGTTCGGCCATTACTTCTTTTTCGAGATTCTCTGTAAGGTTTTCTCTGGATTGTTGTGCCTTAGCTTCTCTTAGCTTCTTCTTTAGAGTCCTTTCAGGTTCAGGATCTGCTTCAACAAGAATGTCCTTGTCCTTGCTCCTGCTCATATGAAAAAGAAGAGGACATAAAAGAAGAGAAATCCTCTATGTCACGGTATATAGATTCCTTTATGTGAGTAGAAGAAGAAAAGAATAGAAGAATGATGTAGAGAGAAGAGATGAAGAATTCAAACACAGAGAGGGAGAGAGGGTTCGAATTATAAAAAGAAGAGAAGAGCGTTAGTAATTAAATAAATAAATAGAAGAAGATGAGAGAGAGAGAGTTTTCGAAAATAATTAAAAGAAAAAGGAAAATATTTTTGTTTTTATTTTAAAATTTAGTTAGAATTCGAAAATTAAAAGAAGAAATAAAATTAAAATTAAAATTTGAAACAATTAGTTAATTAAAAGAATTTTGAAAAAGGGTGAGGAGTTTTCGAAAATTAGAGAGAGAAAATTAGTTAGGTAGTTTTAAAAAAGATAAGAGTTTTAAAAATCAAACAAAAAGTCAATTAGTTAATTGAAAAAGATTTGAAAATCAATTTTGAAAAGATAAGAAGTTAGAAAAGATTTTTGAAATCAAAATTTAAAAAAAGATATGATTGAAAAAGATTTGATTAAAAAAATATGATTTGAAAAATATATGATTAAAAAGATATGATTAAAATTTATTTTGAAAAGGAAATTAAAAAGATTTGATTTTTAAAATTAAAGTTGATGACTTGACTAACAAGAAACTAAAAGATATGATTTTAAAATTTTAAAGATTGAGCCTTTCTTAATAGGCAAGTCACAAACTTGAAATTTTTGAATCAAAACATTAATGTTAGTAAAGATTTTCGAAAAATATGAAGTAAAAATAGGAAAAAAATTTTGAAAAGTTTTGAAAAAGATTTTTGAAAATTTTCGAAAAACAAAGGGAAAAATGAAAAAGATTTGATTTTGAAAAGATAAATTTTTGAAATTGAAATCTTGACTTGACTAACAAGAAACAACTTATTTTAAAAAACTTTTTGACTAAGTCAACTGGTGCGCAAAATTGTGAACAATACTTTTTCACAACTCTCATAATCCCCGGTCATGAACCCCAAAAACTTGGTAGCTCAATACCATGGCATTACACAACTTCGCACAACTAACCAGCAAGTGCACTGGGTCGTCCAAGTAATAAACCTTACGCGAGTAAGGGTCGATCCCACGGAGATTGTTAGTATGAAGCAAGCTATGGTCATCTTGTAAATCTTAGTCAGGCAAACTCAAATGATATGGTGATGAACGAAATAAACATAAAGATAAAGATAGAGGTACTTATGTAATTCATTGGTAGGAACTTCAGATAAGTGTATGAAGATGCTTTTCCTTCCGTCTCTTTGCTTTCCTACTGTCTTCATCCAATCCTTCTTACTCCTTTCCATGGCAAGCTCATGTAGGGTTTCACCGTTGTCAATGGCTACCTCCCATCCTCTCAGTGATTACGTCGCCTATGCTCTGTCACAGCATGGATAATCATCTGTCGGTTCTCGGTCAGGCCGGAATAGAATCCATCGATTCTTTTGTGTCTGTCACTAACGCCCCGCCTGCTAGGAGTTTGAAGCACGTCACAGTCATTCAATCATTGAATCCTACTCAGAATACCACAGACAAGGTTAGACCTTCCGGATTCTCTTGAATGCCGCCATCAGTTCTAGCCTATACCACGAAGACTCTGATCTCACGGAATGGTTGGCTCGGTTGTCAGGCGAGCACTCGGTTGTCAGGCGATCAACCATGCATCG
>NC_029776.3:75510012-75524438 GCF_000817695.3 Arachis duranensis | reverse complement strand
GGTGAACCTTTTCAGATTGTGACTCAGCTTTGCTAGAGTCCCCAATTAGAGGTGTCCAGGGTTCTTAAGCACACTCTTATTTGCCTTGGATCACAACTTTATTTCTTTCTTTTCTCTCTTTTTTTTTCGTTTTCTTTTCTTTTTCTCTTTTTTTTTTCGAATTTTTTTTTTGCTTCTTCTTGCTTCAAGAATCATTGTAATGATTTTTCAGATCCTCAGTAACATGTCTCCTTTTTCATCATTCTTTCAAGAGCCAACATTCATGAACCACAAATTCAAGATACATATGCACTGTTTAAGCATACATTCAGAAAACAAGAATATTGCCACCACATCACAATAATTAAACTGTTATAAAATTCAAAATTCATGCAATTCTTTCCTTTTCAATTTAAGCACGTTTTTATTCAAGAAAGGTGATGGATTTATAGGACATTCATAACTTTAAGGCATAGACACTAAGACACTAATGATCACAAGACACAAACATGGACAAACATAAGCATAATTTTCGAAAAACAGAAGAATAAAGAACAAGGAAATTAAGGAACGGGTCCACCTTAGTGATGGCGGCTCTTTCTTCCTCTTGAAGATCCTATGGAGTGCTTGAGCTCCTCAATGTTTCTTCCTTGTCTTTGTTGCTCCTCCCTCATGATTCTTTGATCTTCTCTAATCTCATGGAAGATGATGGAGTGTTCTTGGTGCTCCATCCTTAGTTGTCCCATGTTGGAACTTAATTCTCCTAGGGAGGTGTTCAGTTGCTCCCAATAGTTTTGTGGAGGAAAGTGCATCCCTTGAGGTATCTCAGGGATCTCATGATGAGTGGGGTCTCTTGTGTGCTCCATCCTTTTCTTAGTGATGGGCTTGTCCTCAACAATGGGGATGTCTCCCTCTATGTCAACTCCAACTGAATAACAGAGGTGACAAATGAGATGAGGGAAGGCTAACCTTGCCAAGGTAGAGGACTTGTCCGCCACCTTATAGAGTTCTTGGGCTATAACCTCATGAACTTCTATTTCTTCTCCAGAAAATCCACTTTGAGTGCAGGGAGGTCAGAATCCAACAGCATCTGCAGTCCTTTTTAGTCTCTAAATCAGATTTTTGCTCAAGTCCCTCAATTTTCAGCCAGAAAATACCTGAAATCACAGAAAAACACACAAACTCATAGTAAAGTCCAGAAAAGTGAATTTTAACTAAAAACTAATAAAAATATACTAAAAACTAACTAGATCATACCAAAAACATACTAAAAACAATGCCAAAAAGCGTACAAATTATCCATGCAAGAACACTTTGAATGTCAAGATGAACACCAAGAACACTTTGAAGATCATGATGAACATCAAGAACATGTTTTTGAACATTTTTAAGAAAGGATAATTTTTGATGCAAAGAAAACATGCAAGACACCAAACTTAGAAATTTTTAATGTGTAGACACTAATAATTCTAAAATGCATATGAAAAACAAGAAAAGATGCAAAACAAGAAAAATTAAAGATCAAACAAAGAAAATCCGCAAGAACAACTTGAAGATCATGAAGAACACATGCATGAATTTTTCGAAAATTTTTAGAAAATTAAAAAGATGCAATTGACACTAAACTTAAAAATTGACACTAACTCAAACAAGAAACACAAATTTTTGGTTTTTATGATTTATAATTTTTTTATTTTTTCAAAAATTATTTTGGAAAAACGAAAAAGAAGAAAAAATTTTTGAAAATAAAATAAAGGTTGAAACAAGAAGAAAATTACCTAATCTAAGCAACAAGATGAACCGTCATTTGTCCAAACTCAAACGATTCCCGGCAACGGCGCCAAAAACTTGGTACACGAAATCGTGATACACAACTTCGTGCAGCTGACCAGCAAGTGCACTGGGTCGTCCAAGTATTACCTTACGTGAGTAAGGGTCGATCCCACGGAGATTGTCGGCTTGAAGCAAGCTATGGTCATCTTGTAAATCTCAGTCAGGCGGATTCAAATGGTTATAGGAGCTTTGATAATTAAAAGATAAATAAGCATAAAATAAAGATAGAGATACTTATGTAATTCATTGGTGGGAATTTCAGATAAACGTATGGAGATGCGTTATTCCTTCTGAATCTCTGCTTTCCTACTGTCTTCATTCAATCATTCATACTCCTTTCCATGGTAAGTTGTATGTTGGGGATCACCGTTGTCAATGGCTACCTCCCGTCCTCTCAGTGAAAATGGTCCTCTACGGTTTCTGTATGACTAATCAATTGTCGGATTTCTCGTCTCGGATGAAAAATACCAGGCACAGCTACCGCATGGCTAATCAGCTGTCGGTTCTCGATCGTGTCAGAATAAGATCCAATGATCTTTTTGCGTCTGTCACTACGCCCCACAGTCGTGAGTTTAAAACTCGTCACAGTCATCCCTTCCCAGATCCTACTCGGAATACTACAGACAAGGTTTAGACTTTCCGGATCTCAGGAATGCTGCCAAATAGTTCTAGCCTATACCACGAAGATTCTAATCTCAGATTCAGATGCCCCATTGTCAGAGGGGAAACGATGTGAATCCTTAATTAGAAACCCAAGAGATACACACTCTAGCTTTTGCAGGTAGAACGGAAGTGGTTGTAAAGCACGCGTTAATAAATTGAGAATGGTGATGAGTGTCACGGATCATCACATTCATCATGTTGAAGTGCGAGTGAACATCTTAGAATAAGAATAAGCTTGAATTGAATAGAAGAACAATAGTATCTTGCATTAATACTCGAGGAACAGCAGAGCTCAACACCTTAATCTATGGTGTGTAGAAACTCCACCGTTGAAAATACATAAGTGATGAAGGTCCAAGCATGGCCAAATGGCCAGCCTCCAAGTCTAAGGAAAAATGTTCCAAAGATGATCTAAGGATAATCCAAAGATGTCAAGATCCAAAGATGTGAGTACAATAGTAAAAGGTCCTATTTCTACTAGACTAGTTACTAGGGTTTACAGAAATAAGTAAATGGTGCAGAAATCCACTTTCGGGCCCACTTGGTGTATGCTTGGGCTGAGCATTGAAGCTTTCATGAGTAGAGACATTTCTTGGAGTTAAACACTAGTTTTTATGGCAGTTTGGGTGTTTAACTGCAGCTTCTAACCTGTTTCTGGCGTTTAACGCCAGAATAGGGCAAGAAGTTGGCGTTTGAACACCAGTTTGCGTCGTCAAAACTTGAGCAAAGTATGGACTATTATATATTGCTGGAAAGCCCAGGATGTCTACTTTCCAACACAATTGAGAGCACCCAATTGGGCTTCTGTAGCTGCAGAAAAATCCATTTTGAGTGCAGGGAGGTCAGAATCCAACAACATCTGCAGTCCTTTTTCAGCCTCTTAATCAGATTTTTGCTCAGGTCCCTCAATTTCAGCCAGAAAATACCTGAAATCATAGAAAAACACAAAAACTCATAGTAAAGTCTAGAAACATGAATTTTCCTTAAAAACTAATAGAAATATACTAAAAAGTAGCTAGATCCTACTAAAAACTACCTAAAAATAATGCCAAAAAGCATATAAATTATCCACTCATCACCAACAACAATAAACAAAATCTCTCCTGTACACCTAGCTCCAATTTTTAAGATGGACAAAATAACGGAGGGCAACTGGGGAGCCCATGTGCTGAATTTCATCATCAAAGGCATAACTGACTACCGTCTGAAAAAGAAAAAAAATCAATCGACGGCTGCCTCTTTTCCTTTATGATAATCTATTTTCATCTAGAAAAAACAAAGACAAGAAAGGAGAAGAAAACCCTGGACTGTCTTGGGTTAGCAACTGGAATAGAGAGTAGTTGGTTGCAAGGATGAGAGCAGAAATAGCTGGAGATATGGTAAGTGATAGAGTACCTTCTCTAATTTGGGTGTATTTTATTTATGTAGATGCTGTAAATTAACATTTCTACTGTTTCAAGGCATCGTAAAGAAGGCAGAAACAAAAAAAAAAGAAATTGAAATAAATGAAAGAAAAAGATAAGAAAGAAAAAAAAAACAAAAAAAAAACAAAAAAAAACAAGGCAAGTTCATCATCTGAGAGTGATACATCTGAAACTGAAGTTGATTCTTCCTCTAAGTCTGAGTCTGAAGAAGACTTACAGGAACCAAAAAGGAAACAATCCACCAGAGCGGCCAAAAAGTAAGTAATATTTTTTGGTGTATTTTGTTACTTTTAGGGTATTTTTTACTAATGATTGTTTGCCTTCCAAAATAAAATCCAGAGAAAGGAAGCAGATTCTGGAGGATTCCAATTCAGAAAGTGAATCGAATGATAAGTAAGATTCTGAAATTATCATCACTTTCTTTTCCATTTATTTTTAAAATTTGATGTATTAACAGAATATTTCTCATTAACTTTCAGAAGTGAAGAATCATCACCAATAAAAAAAAGAAAAAAATTCAGACTATACCCAAAGAGTAAGCACTGCTTTGGATAGTATTTTATGATCAGTTTCATTTTGTTTTTCTGATTCATACTTTTTTTTATTTCCAAGGCACAATTTAAAAAGAGAAAGCACGTTGTTGAGGATTCGTCTCCGGAACAAACTCAATTGTATGATGGGTAAGATACTTTGTAAAGCTATATTACCGTTTATCATCAAAATTATATTTGTTAACATGTTCTTTTATGCATGTACTGTCAGATCTAAACTTGGAACTGAAGTATTACAAGAATACTTAAGGGAATCAAAAAAGAAGAAAACCAATGAAAAACTGCTACACAAGGGTTTGTTATATTTGGGTGTATATTACCGATTTTAATGTGTTTTTGTTGCTGATAATTGTTTTTGGTTTCCCCAGGAAGAAGGGAGCTTAGCTGCGATCGATAGAAGGTCACTATAACTCATCCGAAATGTAAGAACCTTTATTTGATAAAATATTGATATCCTGATTTAACAGTATATTATTTTTACTGAATGATATTTATTCTATGCTTAGAATGCCTGAGGTGAACTTAGGAAGTGAGAATGATCCTTTATTTCAAGGACAAATAGATCAAAGCAGCATAAACAAATCGGCGGATAGCATGTAATTTCTGTTTTTAATACCTGTTGCTTTTATCTTTTTTTACCTTCTGCTTCTAATTCTATATGTACTTTTTTTAGAAAAAAAAGCCCTTTAATATTTTATTCAAGAAAAAAAAAGGCAGGAAAAAAAAAGCAAAAACTGCAACTGCATAAGCTATCAAAAAACAAAGCTTGTGTTTCTTGTCAATGCTTCAGGTGTATTTTGACTTTATTTGGGTGTATTTTAGGTTGAGTCTGTTAGAAAAATCAGCTAATGACCCAGCTCAATAGAACATGACGGTTATGCGGATGGAGACACATTCACAACCTGAAGTGCTTTCAATGTGAGTTTTACAACTAAATTTCAACCTTATAATCATGAATTTTAACGGGCTTCGTTAACTTTTTATTTTGTCTTGTTTAGAGTTCCGATTCAAGTTTATTTCCCTCTGTCCCAAACAACCCCTGTGCCAGCAATTGAACCATCCCTCGCAAAGTCTCCGAGAGAGAAAATTAGTGAAGAAAGAACAAAAAGGTAAGGAATAATATTCGGGTGTATTTGGTTATTATTTGGGTGTATATTGTACTTATTTGGGCGTATATTTTTCTTATGTGGGTGTTTAGGTGTATTTGATTATTATTTGGGTGTATATTTTTCTTATTTGGGTGTATATCTTCAGAATTGATCTGTAACTGGTTTTTTTATAATATGATTCGTTTTATCTAACCCTGCAGCACTCCACAACCCCCGAAACCTGATGAAAACACACCCATGATTCCACCAGCTCCATCTAAAATGTAAGTTCAGCAAAATATGATTTGGTTTTTGATATCATTCATCTATTCTTATTCTTATAGTACGTTATATGTCAACACGTAGTAATCCAGCCCCAGAAGACACTGTTGCACGGATGATGATGGCCCGGACAGCATCCTACATACCTAAAGAAGGTTCGATGCCACCATTCAGCCTTAGCTTAACTGATTCAAGCCAAGAAGAAGCACTGACGCAAGAGGGACAGGGGCAACCAGGAGCTCAGAAGGCAAAAAGTCCTAAAACACCAAAACTAATCGAACAATTAGAGGAACTGGTGAAAAAAATTACAAACAGTGGGGTGAAAACAGCATTGGATTATGCAGAGGGTAAAAGTCCACCGATTGAAAAGCAGTGTGCCGAAGAAATTTTTGAAAAGTTTGAAACTCCTGTGAAGAGCAAGGAGATATCGGCTGAAATGAAAGAGAAATGCTATGTTTGGACCACACGTGTGAAGACATACGGAGATGGAAACACTAATGAGTATGACCCGGTGTGCACCATTAAAGCTCAAGATCGATTCTTTGCTTCTCTGAAAGCTGCTACACATATAGAAGCTGAGGTAATATTAGAATAATATTAATGATTTTATCATGAAATGTAACTGCAATGTTGATTGATGTAAATTGATTTGGATTTTTTTTCTAGATTGTCACTGCCATGTGCTTGATCCTAAACCAACAAGACATTAAAAGATTTTAAGAAGAAATATAGTGTCTCCCCCTTGATATTGTAGTAAGGTAAACTTCAATGGAATTTGGGTTTATTTATGTAATCTTTTGGTTGTATTATATATTTCATTTGGTGTTTCACAAATGTTGCAGAACATGGCCATTGGAAATCATCCAAATGGCGAATTCTTACAGCCTAAATCCAAAAAGCCATTTAGAGTCGAAGACTACCCAATGTTTATACCCTTTTTGGACCTCAAAAAATTAGCATCACATCGATATGTAAATTTTCATTTCTAAAACTTCTTATCACAATTCTTTAGTTATGTGCCAATTAAACTAAAACACTGTTCAATGTGGACATGCTTCAGATTTTTTCACTTGTTTGCTATTCAGAGCATTGGTGGATATGGGTGGCTGATGTAAGAAAGAAAAAATTTTATATACTTGACCCGTATCACAAGGAGTGTCCCTCCTAAGCCAGAATGAAGCTAAATACATTTGTTGTAAGTTGTTTCTGTGTTTTGTGTTTTAATAATTGAGTGTATTTCTGTTCAAAATAAGGTGTAGTTTGTGATCCTTTGGGTGTATTCGTTTATTAAATTTATTCTTATATTTTGCTTTGTTTTTTGTTTTTAGGGATATGTAATTTCGAGAATGAGGGTATATGCTAGGGGGAACCTCTCAGGAAAAAGGATCATGAAATTGAACCACCATATATTAACATTTCAGGCCAAAAAACAAGGTATAAATCTTTCACTCTGAAAATTAATCTTTCCTAGCTAATTTATTTTTTATTTTTCAGCTATGATTGCGCTATTTATGTAATGAAATGGCTTAAAATAATTCTGCCTGAAAACATTAAAAGGGGGAAGTGTGAGTGGAACAATTGGACTCAGGTAATTGTGTTTAAAACTATATAACTCTATTAATTTACTAAATTAACATAATTGATTAAAAGGAATATTCTTTTAAACTGTAGGAGGAGGTGGACCACTTTAGAGTAGAATTTGCTTTCCGGATTCTATTTCATGAAATGAATCAAGACAGAGCTGAAGCCATTAAGGGAAGTGAAGCAATAAGATTGTCCAAGCCATCCTCACTGTTGTTGAGTCCATATTGTCAGATAGATTCATATGATATTGACAGTGATTAATCTAAGTGTTATGTATTCTTGGAATAGTTTGAACACTTGTAAAATTTTGCAAATATAATCCAGTTTTATGATAATTTTTTTCCATAATTAAACTGTCTCTCCTGTATTCAAAAGCTCTAAATTATAGGTTCTAAAAAAATGAAGGAAAACAACACCAAACCTACTAATACGCAATTTTACACCCAAAAAATTAAATTTTACACCCAAATATTTTTACTATACACCTAAAATTCTATCCCCTGCTTCTAGATCACTAAAACCCTAAACCTTAAACCCTAAACCCTAAAATTCTAAACCCCTAAACCCTAAACCCTAAAATCCTAAACCTTAAATCCTAAAACCATAAACCCTAAATCCTAAACCCTAAACCTTAAACCCTAAACATCTAACCACTAAACCCTAAACTACTAAACCCTAAAGCCTAAACCTTAAAACCCTAAACCCTAAACCTTAAACCATAAAACTAAACAAAACACTAATTTCTAACATAAACAACAGCTTCTGAAAAATATAAAAAAATTGAATTTTACACCCAAAAAGTTAAATTTTACATCAAAATATTTTCACTATACACCCAAAATTCTATCCCCTGCTGCTGGATCCCTAAAACCGTAAACCCTAAACTCCTAAACCCATAAACCCCTAAACCCTAAAACCCTAAACTCTAAAACCCTAAACACTAAACTCTAAATACTAAAACCCTAAATCCTAAACCCCTAAAACCCCTAAATCTTAAACCCTAAAACCCTAAAACCCTAAACCCTAAACCCTAAAAACCTAAACCCTAAACCCTAAAACTAAACAAAACCCTAATTTCTAACATAAACATCAGCATCTAAAAGATATTAAAAAAATTGAATTTTACACCGAAAAAATTAAACTTTACACCCAAATATTTTCACTATACACCCAAAATTCTATCCCCTACTGTTGGATCCTTAAAACCCTAAACACTAGACCTCTAAACCCCTAAACTCTAAATCCTAAATCCTGAAACCCTAAACTCTAAACCCTAAAACCCTACACCCTAAACCCTAAATCCTAAACCTCTAAACCATAAACCTCTAAACCCTAAACCCTTAAACGCTAAACCCTAAATCCTAAAACCCTAAACCCTAAACCTTAAATCCTAAAACTAAACAAAACACTAATTTTTAACATAAACAGCAGCATCTGAAAAATATAAAAAAATTGAATTTTACACCCAAAAAATTGAAATTTACACCCAAATATTTTCACTATACACCCAAAATTCCATCCCTTGCTGCTGGATCCCTAAACCCTTAAATCCTAAACCCTAAGACCCTAAACCCTAAACCTTAAACTATAAAAACTAAACAAAACACTAATTTATAACATAAACAGCAGCATCTGAAAAATATAAAAGTAAAATGTCAAACACAAGAAAATTCAGAAATACACCAAAAAAACTGAGCATTACACCAATATCCTTTAACTATACACCTAAAAAACTATCCCCTGCTACTAGTTTTCTAAACTGATAATTCATAACATGTCCGTGATATTAGCTGGAATTTGGTTGCACCACTGACGAATGGATTTTTTGACGGTTTAGAAATTCTCAAATAAGTTCTCGTTGAAAGTATAGCTTCTAAACCAACAAAGATCCTTTCATACAAAAGTTTGGTTGTCACTTAAGCAAATCCAATAGAAATAATAACTGAAGTATTCAAACCTCGGGTCGTCTCTCAAAGAATTACAGGGAAGTGTGTTACTATTGGTCATGGGTTTTTGTTTTTTCTGAGAATTTTTAGAGTTGGTGAATGGGAAAATAAAAGATTATAAATTAAAGCAATAAAAATTAACAAGAGGTTTTATGTAATTGAAATAAAAAGTCTTGGCTAGGAGAAGATTAATCGGAAGTTCTATCCTTGTTGGATTTCCCAAGATTAATAGTAATATGTTGTTGTTTCTACTTATAATTAGTTAACCCTTATTGAATAAAGAAAAGTCAAGTAGTTAAGCTAACTCCAATTTACAAGTCCTAATCCTCTCCCTTGGGAAGGATTAGCGTTAGTGACTAGAGAGCCAGCCAACAATGAACCCAATTATAATTTAACTCTTGAGTCTCCCAACTCAAGGGTCTCCAAATATTGATTTAACTTTAAAGCCAAGTTAGAAGCCTTCTCCATTGACATGGATGCCAATTTCGCATTCATGTGAAGGTAGCAGAAAGAAGACATGGCAATTAAACTCAATTGAAAATAATAAAGAAATAATGAAATCAAATAGAAAAGTATCTTTGCATAAATTAATTCCAAAATCATAAACATAGGTATCTGAATAGGGTTAATGGGCAATTAAAAGTGTAAAGGAATAAGGAAACAAACTAGAATGATAAAAACTACAACAGAGGTAGTAATATCCAACTCAACAGCATAAAACTATGAATCCTAAAACCTAGAGAGAGGAGAGAGCCTCTCTCTCTAGAAAACTACATCTAAAACCTAAATTTTTGTGAATAATGAGAAGTGAATAAATGTTTCCTCACTCTGCAGCCTCTAATCTGTGTTTTCTGGGTCAAAAATTGGGTCAAAAATACCCCAGAAATGGCCGATACATTGAATTTTCGCAGATGCACATGTGCGCGTGATTCACGCGTGCGCGTCGCCTAGCTATACAGCCACTATGAAAAATTATATATCATTTCGAAGCCCCGGATGTTAGCTTTCCAACGTAACTGAAACCGCCTCATTTGGATCTCAGTAGCTCAAGTTATGACCGATTGAGTGCAAAGAGGTTAGGACTGACAGCTCAGCATTCCTTCAATTTCTTGTAATCCTTCCACTTTTGTATGCTTCCTTTCCATCCTCTAAGCCATTCCTGCCCTATAAATCCTGAAGTCACTTAACACACATATCAAGGCATCGAATGGTAATAAGAGAGGATTAAAATTAGCAAATTTAAAACCAAAGAAGCATGTTTTCAATCATAGCACAAAATCAAGAAGGAAAATATAAAACATGCAAATTCTATGAATAACTGTGAGAATAGTGGATAAAATCCACTCAATTAAGCACAAGATGTACCATAGAATAGTGGTTTATCAAGCACTGATGCAGCATCAAAGAGGTTTAACTGGAAATAATAAACTCACATATTAGCAAAACTATTAACAAGAAAATTAAACTCAATCACCACCTATTTAAAGAACATCACTTTTACCTCGCATAGAGCTTTCGTTTTCTTCTTCTTTGAGGCATTTGCAATCTGTTTGTCCAACTTTGAACCTACCCTATTTTTTGGATGTCCTCTTATTCAATCCCTTGGAGGGCTTTGAAGCTCGTTAATGGATTCCAGGTTGGCATCTTTGTGAGATAACGAACATGTCCCCTTCCTTTTGGCTTTCAGTTCTTCCATCTCAACCATGACGCTATCGTAGGCACGGTGTAGAATGGCAGTCAGCTCCTCAGATTATGATGCAAATTCGCATATATTTTGCGAACGAAACATCAATTTGTCAAACCTCTTACTTCTTGGCTCCAACAGTGGCTCGTCGTGGCTGCTCTTGATGTGTGTGTGTCGCCTCTTTACCTTCTTACTCCATCGTTCCAATATATATCTCGGTGACACTTGGATTACTCGTTCAACGCTTAACACGCTTAGGGCGTGATGACATAATATCCCTCCTGACTCGAATAATAAGCACTGGCATTTCACTTGGGTTGCTACTGAGTCGTAAGTAACTGCAAACTTGTTGAAAAATGAGCTGGAAACTTGTTGCTAGAGCGGTGTTCGTTAATCTTGTGATGCAATTTGCCTTACCTCTAAATTGCCTTTGGACTTCCCTAAACTTTTGGTGAGTGTACACATGCTGAAACTGAGCTTCTATGGAGGATTTTGTTGTACACGGTATGACGGTGTGAAAATTTGCAGCATCGGATTCTCTCTCTCTTTACTCCCTGCTTCCGAGGCAATTATCATATTGTTTGACAAATTGGATAAGTGAGTTGTTCCGGGTAATGAACTTGTTAAAAAATGAATGCATGCTCTTGCTCCTTTGTGTGCTTCTCATCGGCCCAGAAGTGGTGATCCAGATAAATTAGAACCCATATATGACGGTCTTCGTAAAGATCTGCAAAATACACCCAAATCAGACTATATTACACCCAAAAACATGAAATTTACACCTCTGTTGCAGATTTTAAACATCATTACCTGAAAGCCACTTGTTTTCCACAAGACCATACTTCAGTAGAAAATCATTCCAATTCCTATTAAATGAGTCTTTGGTATGAGAGTACCAAACAACTTGGCTCATTTCTTGTTCAATTTCTGTGTGTCCCTTGTAGCCGTTTAATTTGCTTGGAATCTTCTTTATGATGTGCCAAATACACCAACAATGAATTGTTGTAGGCATACAAGCCTATATAGCCTTTTTCATTGACACGCATTGATCGGTGAGAATCGCTTTTGGAGCATTTCCTCCCATGCAACGAAGCCAACATTGAAATAACCATTTGAATGATTCAATATCTTCATTTTTTATCAAAGCGCATCCAAGAAGTATTGACTGACTGTGGTGATTCACCCCGAAAAAAAAACTACAAACCAAATTATACTTGAACAAATTATGAGAAAACAGAATTAAAAACATTACATACACCCAAATAATGATTTTATACACCCAAAAAGATCCAATATACACCTCTGCAGTAGATTCATAAAACAACACACAAAACAGAATTAAAATTATTAAATACACCAAAATAATGATTTTATACACCAAAAAACATCCAATATATGCCTTTACAGCAGATTCATAAAACAACACACAAAACAGAATTAAAATCATTAAATACAACCAAATAATGATTTTATACACCCAAAAATATCCAATATACGCCTCTGCAGCAGATTCATAAAACAACATTAATTTAGCATCATAAACAAGAACAAAATATTTCCTGTTTGTATTGTAGGTGGTGTCGAATGAAATAACATCTACGAAATACTCAAAGGCAGCTCTGCTCCTTGCGTCAGCCCAAAAAGCCAGCTTAATCAACTGATCGCCCTCGAGTTCGAGCTCAAAAAAGAAATTTTGATTATTCTCTTTCATTCATAATAAGTATTTCCCGAACTCTTTTGCATCTTCTTGTTCCAAAACATTTCGCACTTCTCTCATGATGTAATTTCTCACGTCTTTTTCAATAAAATTTAACTTGCGGTAACCCCTGGCTGCCGCAATAAATGATTCGTAAGCTTTGCTTGGTCTGATACTGGCTTCCTCGTTATTCTCTATTGTATGACGGACGGACATGCTTAGTTCCCTGTGTTGTTTGAGCATTTCTGCTTGAGTTGGACAGCAAGAATGTGAATAATGCAACATGACCTTCGAAATGATCCAAGCACCAACATCCTTCAATGTGTGTATATAAATTATTGCAGAAAAATTTAAGCCAATTGTGGGATTTGTCTTCTCGGTCGAAGATATTTTAGATTTCCATTTTCCCTCTCTGCTTCATGTAATCAATTGATTCTTAATTTCGTTTCCCTTCTTATTTGTGTTCCGAACTCTGGTAGAAAAACCTGCAGCCTTTGCATAATTCTTGTAAAATTTTGCAGCATCTTCAAGGGTGCTAAAAGTCATTCCATCCTTGGGAACAAACTGGTCATCAACAACACAGAGGGGTTGCAAAATACACCCAAAAAATACACCATGTTAAAAACAAGGATATAATATAGAGTTTTTGCACATCATAAAAAAATAACAATTCAACTAAAATACATCCAAATATTTCTGATCTACACCCGAATGAGAATAACTCAATTAAAATAATAAGAAAAGCCATAAACTGTAAATACAACCAAACTTCCCTAAAATACACCCATACAGTTCTGACCTATAATCGAACGTCTGGTATAAAATGCACAAAATTAATCAAAACTAGTACATTAGATTCAATTCACTGTTAATGTTCATGCATTAATTTCACAGTCAATGTTCACGCATTATTCAGCTACACAATCATAAATGACTAACTACATCAAATTCAGATTCAATAATTAACTGAAACTAAACCACACCTCAGGAACTTCATTCTATTCAAATTCAAAATTCACTTCACCCTGGTTCAGCTGACAATCTGAAGTTGAATCATCCATTATCTTCAAAATGATTTCAAAGCATGATTTCAGAAACCATGAAAATTGAGAAAATCAAAGCAAGAAAACAAAGAGAGAAATGCACGTAAATGACGAAGGAGAAACCAGGGAGAAACGCATGTAAACAACGAACGAAAAGGCAAAGAAAAATGCACGAACGAGATCGAACAAAGAAGGCAAGAAATTCGAAAAAGGAAATAAAATCCTTTGAAAACAAGGAAGTTATATATTTGTGCGTTAATTAATTTAAGGAGGCGCGTGAAACACACTTGCCACAAAAGGCACATTTGAGAATAAAGGACTTATAACACTTGTAAGTGTTAATCACTTGTATGCTGAGATTATTCCTTCAAAATATAGGAATTATTTGTGGGTAACATCAGATGTGAAATATGATAACATGATACGTTATGATGTGTATCTTTGAGTAATTTGTTTTAAAATCATCCAATTATATTTATACAACTTAAATATTTGGGGGAGATTATTTACGATATATTATTAAATAGTGTTGGTAAAAAAAATTAATAGTTTGATGTGTGTATTTGAATTGATTCCTTAGTAATTTTTATCTACTTAGAGAAAAAATTATAGATATTTAAAAAATAAAAATTTAATAAATAAAAAATTTTATC
>NC_029776.3:75479854-75509989 GCF_000817695.3 Arachis duranensis | reverse complement strand
AAATATAATATGTATTAAATAATATAATATATATAGATTAAATAAATGAATAAAAAATAAATTTAAAAAATTCTAACAAAAACATAAATTCTACCCTCTCACTTTATTTAGGAGTCTTCACACCGTTTCCGTTGACTTTTTCACCTAATGTTGCAGGGATCTTTCTTCACCATTTTCAGTTTTAAGATAGAAGCATGTGCTTATCATCCTCCATCATTCCCTTTATAAAATTTAAAAAATAAAAAATACTAAAATAAAAACAAAAAATAAAAATACAAACCAAACTTATCCTTAAGTTTCCTTTGAATTGCATCGCCAAAGACTCTTGAAAAAGCATTATTATCCTTAGCTTGGTCATCATTTTAAAATTCAGTTACTTTTTTAAAGTTTTTTTATATTTTAAGAACTAAATTAATGCTTGCAATATCAAATTATTTTAACTATTAATTATTGCAAGATCTTAAAAATCGGATCGAACTGGTCAATTCAATTAAGTTAATTGAAAACCGATCACATGATCGATTTAGTTGACTTTAAAAATTATTTTGCAAAAAATTAGTGTAAAATCGGCTAAACCAATTGTTAACCAGTGAACTGTTCAAATTTTTAAAAGTACCAGTTTTGAAATATAGGTTCAAAACGGTGGTGTTTTGACAGAAAAAAAAACCAAAAGAACCCAGTTACCACATAAGCACTCGATAACTTGTGATCCAACCCCTTATGTTGAGACCTCAGTCCTTTTCCCATCACTCACCAGCCACCACACTTCAACTCTAAATTCCTAATTTCACATCCAAGTTCCAATCTTCATCCAACTCCAACAGAAGCCAACCGCAGCTCACCACTCCTCTTCCACACTCACCGCTCCTTTTCCTCACTCGACGCTAACCATTCGAGAGCCATCAGTCGTCTTCGCTGCGTGCTCAGATCGATCGTCATCATCGTCCTCCCGTCGCTCACCACGTGGTGGAGAAGGTATATATTCAGAGGGTTAGGGTTCCAATTTTAGGTTTTCAATTTGGGGGTTTGGATATGTTGCGGCGCGGGTGAACTCTCATACCCTCATTTCTCCTTTTGTTCCACTTGATTTTCTTTGGTGCTATTGTTGTTAGAACCGCTTCCATTAAAATGAAGCAGGTTTCTCAAGAACTCAAGCGACTCGCTTCAATTTCTTCCAAACAAACAGCACCTTCTTCTTCTTCTAATGCTGCTGCTGTTGCAAGAAGAGGACACTACGATAGGACTAAGTCTGCGGCTTCGAGTGCTCTCAAGGGACTTAAGTTCATCGCTAAGGGTGGCGGCGGTGGTGGTGGTGGCAGTGTCGGTGGTGCTGGGTGGCATGAAGTGGAGAAGCAGTTTGATGTTCTTACTACTTCAACTAATGGATGGCTTCATCGTTCTCTCTTTGGAAAATGTATAAGTAATAATTAAAATTGAAGAGTTCATAACAAATCTGCACTATTTTTTTGTTGTTGCTTTCTAAGTGTTTGTGAAATTGTTTGTGTGTGTGTGTGTGAGTGAAATACGGACTTGTTCTGAGTAGTTTTCTTTTAGGAAGTGTTTGGGTAACTATGGTTCGAATTTGTTGAATTGTTTGTATATAGGGATGAGCAAGGAATCTGAGGCATGCTGGCATATTTTTTATTCTTTGTCTAGGAGGAAGGATATTCATGGGGATTCAATTAGCAAGGCACAATTGAAGGACTTTTGGGACCAGATTTCTGACCAGAGTTTTGATTCCAGGCACAGAACCGTCTTTGACATGTAACTAATTCATTACCTCTTTACTTAATTTTAGAACTAGGAAAAGAAATTGGTTGGTATTTTCTTTAATTCTCACCATTAAGTATGTTAACCTTCATTTGGAATAATGCAGGGTTGATAAAGATGCAGATGGAAAAATCACCGAGGAAGAAATTAAAGAGGTTTATATGAATTTTCTTTTTAAATTCATCAACAAAAAAAGAAATTAAAGAGGTTTATATGAAGTAGTTTTTATCGGCAACCTTTTTTCCTTTCCTATCTTTGCATTTTGTTCTTATGAGAATAAGAGTTTCCTTGATCACAAATGATCAATTCTGTTTTCAGATCATCTACCTTAGTGCCACAACAAACAAACCCTCAAACATACAGCAGCAGGCTGAAGAATATGCAGCTTTGATCATGGAAGAACTAGACCGTGAAGAGACAGGATTTATCATGGTATTCACATCATCCTATTTCAGATCGTTTTGGTATAAAACTTATCAAAATTAAGTAAAATTAGTCACTATTACAGTTTCATATATAGATAAGTACTTATATTTCAAACCATAACTCATAAGTATGAAGTTGATTTATATTTAAGATGATGAGAGGGACTGATTTCACTTGTATTTAGGAAATTAGATCAAATCCATAAGAAAAATTTGACATAGACCAAAATCATAAATAGCTAACTCTAGAAGTGACTAGAAATTTATTTGAAAAGAAAAACAAAAACTCCATATTACTCATGTTTGATGGTTTCAGTGGCTAAGAGAAGGGGGGGTTTGAATCTTAGCCCCCTTTTTGCTTGATTACACTTTCTGGTCTTTGAGGAGACTTTTCTGTTTTTGTCTCGTCCCTAGCCACGAGACTTTTTATTTTTGTCTCGTCACTTTGCACGAGATATTTTTGGTTTTAGCTCTTGTGCAGTAGAAACACAAATGGAGAAGTAGAGAAAGAAGATTACACCCAGATATATCCTGGTTCAGCTGCTAAGTGCAATGCAGCCTACATCCAGTCTCCATCACAACAATGATGGAATTTCACTATAATCAACCTGATTACAAACTATAAAGTGCTAACCCAACTTACAAGGGGATTTCCACAAAATCATGAAACACAACATAGATGAACAAAGGAACTCTAAGGACATCTATGGCTTTTTCTTTTAATTTTGCACTCTCTGCCTTTTTCCGCTCTATGGCTTTTTCATACAAACCTCACTGTTTTCCTTTTTCCATGAGACTCAAGACATGACAAAATTAAACAGAAAAATACAAAATAGAATACGTTGAAGGAGAAGAAAATCTGTAAGCTTAAGTAGCTATGAGACTTCTGTGCTTTGCACTCTCAAACTTTCTCCTTGAATCAAACCGTAACTGTTCACCCCTTCTATAGAGAAAAGAAGCCTTCACAGTTGAAACAAAACCAAGTTTAACTTCTTTTCCATCACACATAAATCGGTTCGGCCACTGAGAGAGAAGAGGTAACTCATACAAAACCCAACATGCAAATACCTCTAGTTCTTCCTTGGTCATCACTCTTCATCAATCCGAGCGCTCCATCCTTGGCTTGCTCTCCAAGATGGATTTCTGGCCCTTGATGCTTCACGATGATGATGGCTTCATTTGCTCCAATCTCTGCTTCTTCCATCACTTTGTCACTCTAGATACTTCCTGTGGTGGTTGAGCAGAATCAAAGACAAGCCATGCGTCCAAGAATCTCCTCCTTGCTGGCCGAATCTTCTTCTTTCTTTTTGGGTATGAAGAGCTCGAGATTACCTCACTAAATCTTACCATTTTTGGTGAAAATCTCAACCACAACATACTTTTATTTTGTTATATTTTCTTGCCATCATCATGATGGTCTTGTAGTGTGTTCTTTCTTCACTTCGGTAGCTCATTTTTGCTTCCATGGTTTCCTGGATAATGACCAAAGGAAAAGAAAGAGATGAGAGAGAAGAAACAAATGGAAGAGTAGCAATTAAGTCAAATTAAGTGTAGAAAGTTGCTTTTACTTCCATTGCTTGTGTATCGTGCAGCACAAAGCAAATCAATCATGTCACTCATACTCTCTCTCATTTATGTTTCCAATGCATGTATTAACTCTTCTAAATAAAACTTTGAGTTTCATCACATGCTTAGAGAGGGGATTCGTTGAAGGCATCATGCAAAATGCAACATTTGCTTTCCTGATGAATTTTGGATCAAGCATTGGATCTCTTAGCATAGATCTTGGGCTTGTAACAATAATAAAATCAATTTGGCCCAGTATAACAACTAGTTTCAGCAACAAATTAATTTGAACATTCAAGGCTGAGCTAATAATAAAACACTTGGGCTTGTCAATTTTGTTTCGGCCCAAAATCAATCCAGCCATACTCATCATGTATTCTTGCATCATATCAAGGCTGAGTATAATTGGGCTTGTACCAGAATTTTATTTTCGGTCCAATTAAAATTCTGCATCACAAAATTATTAATTAACATATGTTAGATGAAAAACAGATTAATAATTTTGTAATTTAATATTTCAATAATGTTTATTCATCATAAAAAATTAAATTAGAGTTTTCCAAACTCATCAATCTCCCCCTTGATGACAAACATTATTAAAATTGAAATGAAAAGAAATTTAAAGATTGAGTAAAGAATACTCCCTTTGAATTTGAATTTCTCCCCCTTTCTAAATGTCCCATGGCTCCCCCTTAATATATGCCATTTTTACGAAGAGAAGCACTAACCTGTAACATTTTAATCAAACTTCAAGTAATAATGTTATTTAGCATATTCATTACATGATGCTAAATGCTTGATTTATGAGTAGATTTAAATGATATACAAAACTTATTTGTTATCACAAATTTGATTTTCTGCTCAATCATACCATAATCAATCAAAATCTGTTATTGGCAGAAGACTTGCTGTTCAAAAATATTTTTCAATAAATCAGAGCAAACTTGGTAGGAAAAATATTTTTCAATCATGATTTAATCTTTCCAAACACAACAATTTTCACCATTAAGAACTAACGGAGCTGCCAAAAATAAATACAACATAAATTATTTTATCAAAGTAAGTAAAATGTATTATGAACACAGTAAACACATTTTACCCAGATAAACATCAAATAATGGCAGCAATCAAGATAATCTGAATGCATTCTCAATCATCATAAACCAATCATAAACCAAATGCATTGTTTAATTATCATCAGAGGTGATCATGAATTCTCACAGAATTTCATCCCCTGTTCCAGTTTCGGTTCCAGTTTCAATTTTGGAATCATTTTACTCCCCCTTTTGGCATCAAAGGGCACCTGCACAGAAAGTTTTTGGCAGCACAACAAAATATCCATAATAAAGTACCAAAAGTGTATCAAAGTCATAGAGCAGTGAGTATCAAGTCATGCCTCTACAAAATAAGATTTGAGCCTAAAGATGCCAATATCAAATGTAAACAGAGAAACAGTCATCAATCATCTGAAAGGTTGAATTCTGAGTCAGAATCTTCTTCTTTAGCATCTGTCCCCATCTCATCCTCAAAGCTTTGAACCATGAAGCTCATCCTTTCGTGACATTTCCTCCAGGCCTTTTCATTTTCATATGCTAACTTCCGGGAAACCTTGTGGGATTGAACCATTAACCTTGACATGTTGAGGAATTCATTAAGAACTTCCCTAATTGATGCAGTCACTTTGGAAGATTCAGGGGGACGACTCTCAAGATCGCTGAGTGATGGCTCGGACGGTATTGAGTGCTTACTTTTCTTACCCGAAACTTCTCCTCCTTTAATCATCGAGACCTTGTTCTCAACAGCTTCATTAGATAAATCAACCTTAAAATATTCAAAGATACATGTGAGGAACATTCCATAAGGAAGATTAGCCTTTTTTGTACTTTTAACTGCTTCCCACATATGACGTATCATAATATAAGCAAATGAAATTGGAGAAGAAGTAACAGGGACAAAGAGAATAATGGAGTCAGAAACTGTTACTCTGTGGTGAGAACCACTTTGCGGAGTGAGGATGTGAGTGATGATCCGGTGCAAAAGAGAGTTCTCAGGACCGAGTGCTCGATGGGTTGGAATTAATCCATCTAATCCAGAAAGATTTGTGCATATGTGTTGCAAGACGGTTTGCTGTGTGACTCCAACCTGATCATCCTATTTATTAATCATGTAAACTTTTGGTCCTTCATCTTCGTACCCAAGAGCAGCGCTTATGGTTTGAGGATTGAGAGTCATGTAAACGCGCTTAACGTAAGAATGAATTGAGCCATCAATCAAACGCATGTTTGCATAGAATTCTCGGACCAGCCCTGGGTAAACGAGTTTCTGAATGTAAACCAATGGGGTCCATTTCAGGCCACCGAACAGAGGGGAAAAGTTGATTCCTTTGGTTGCCAGATTTTCAAGATTTACCAAGTATGATGGGCAGAGATGATGTTTCAGCAAAACATCTTTGTGGAATTTGTAGAAGGCACAAGAGTAGAACCGAGAAGGATCAAAATGTGAGTGAGTTTTGTGAAATTTGTTCTTGAATTCTAGTGATTCCAAATTTGCAGGTTCTCTAGTATCATGTAACACAAAAATTTTCGTCTTCTGAGAGCCTTTTCCGGATGCATGTGGAGTGGATTTTTTGTGTGGTGATGGAGGGGGTGAGGTGTGTGATTCCTCTTCATCTTCTTCAACACTCGTTTGCTTGTTCTTTCCTGTCTTTCCTCTTCCTGAAGCTTTTCGAGCAATGACTTTCCGACACATAGTTTCGGTCTTTTTAGAGGGGTGTATGAGTAGAAGAGGATGTTGAATGAAGATGGATATGGGTGTGAGTTTGAGGTGATGAAAAGGGAGGACTTTTGGGAATAGAGGTTCGGCCACTTCTTCTAAGTGCCATTTTCTTTTTCATAGTGAAGGGAAAGAATGGGGATGGAAGATGAAGTGATAACCGAAGGTGAGGTGAGTGGAGGGTTTAGAGGGCATTAAATGTTGATTGGAAAGAGATTGTGGAGGAAGTTAATGACCATTATGGCACGGTTATTAACCAAGGGATTTCTCCTTTTATTTGAAATAAGTTGAAAGGTGGTTTCCTAGAATCAAGGGATTAGATGGAGAGAGTGATCTGATTTGACAATAACTACTTCCAATAAGATTTGATAAGACAACAAAAAGATTTTGATCATCCTAAAATGAGGGACCAACAAAAGGTCAAGGTGGGGTCAAAGAGATTTTGTAGGGCCCATGACAAATAAATTTTGCACAGTCTCCCCCTAGATCACATCCCTTCCTTCATTCTTATTTTTATCTCGTCCATTCCTACGAGACAAAAACAGAGCAGAATCAGAATTTCACAAATTTTCAACAGAAACAAGATCAATCATTCCCAAGCTTTTTCTTAATAAACAGAATCTGTCTTCACAGAGGGGTTTTGTAAAAATGTCAGCAAGTTGATCTTCAGATTTTACAAATTGAATATCAATAGTACCCTTTTGCACATGTTCTCTAATAAAATGATATTTGAGTGCAAAATAGGATTTTTTGAAATATTTATAGCACTCATGTTATCACAAAACAATGGTATACTATTGATTTTTAATTTGTAATCTTCCAACTGCGTTTTTAACTAAATTATTTGTGAGCAACATGCAGAAGCGGATATGTATTCAGCTTCAGCTGTGGATAGAGCTACTGTGGCTTGTTTTTTGCTTGACCACATGTTGAGTGAGCTTCCAAGAAAGCAACACATGCCAGAGGTGCTCCTTCTATCCACTCTATCTCCTGCATAATCTGCATCACAAAACCCTACTGCACAAAAGTCATCAGATTTTGGATACCACAAGCCATAATCACTTGTTCCCTTAATGTACCTAATGATGCGCATAACAGCCGAAAGATGGGATTCTTTTGGGTGAGATTGAAATCTTGAACATACACCCACACTTTGAACAATATCCGGTCTAGAGGATGTAAGATACATTAGTGAACCAATCATTTCTCTATACCGTGTTTCATCCACATCTTTCCCATTATCATCTTTTTCATGTTTAGTGTTTGGATGCATTGGTGTTCCCATATGTTTAGAATTTTCTAGGCCAAACTTTTTGATAAGTTCTTTTGCATATTTTCCTTGGTGAATAAATGTACCACTAGGAGTTTGTTTAATTTGGAGGCCAAGAAAGAAAGTAAGCTCTCCTATTAAACTCATCTCAAACTCACTAGTCATGAGTTTTCCAAACTCTTCACACAAGGACTCATTAGCCGAACCAAACACAATGTCATCCACATAAACTTGAACTAGGAGAATATCATCATTAGATGCTTTAATAAATAAAGTTGTGTCCGTGGTACCCCTTTGAAATTGATTTTCTAGTAGGAAGGCACTAAGCCTTTCATACCAAGCTCTTGGAGCTTGCCTAAGGCCATAAAGAGCTTTTGAAAGTTTGAAAATATGATTTGGAAAATCTTTATGTTCAAAATCGGGGGGTTGTGCCACATACACTTCTCTATCAATAAAGTCATTAAGAAAAGCACATTTAACATCCATTTGAAACATTTTGAAACTCTTATGGGCAGCATAGGCAAGAAGCAACCTAATTGCTTCCATTCTTGCTACCGGAGCAGAAGACTCATCAAAATCTATACCCTCTTCTTGATCGTAACCTTGGGCCACTAATCTAGCCTTGTTACGAACAACTTGTCCATCCTCACCAAGTTTATTTTTAAACACCCACTTAGTACCCGTAACTTTCTTACCATCCAGATGAGGTACTAGTGTCCAAACCTCATTCTTGTCGAATTGAGCAAGCTCCTCTTGCATGGCTTTGACCCATGATGGATCTTCAAGAGCTTGTTTGACATTGCTGGGCTCCATTTGTGACAAGAGCACAAAGTTGCTTGGTTCGGATTGTCTTTTGGTTGAGGGTCTTGTTGTTACTCCTTGAGAGGGATTGACGTTAGGATTTTTGCCAGTAAAAAATATCATAAAAACAGTCGCGTTGTAGATATAGTCTCTAAACCGACAAAAATCCCTTCGTACAAACGTTTTGGTTGTCACAAGTAACAAACCCCCTTGAAATTGATAACCGAGTATTCAAACCTCGGGTCGTCTTCTCAAGGAATTGCAGGGAGGTATGTTCTTATTATTGGTTATGAGTTTGTAAATTAGGGGTTTTAGAAATTAGGGAGCAGTATGTTGCATAAGAAGAAATAAAATAAATAAATAACTATATAATAAACTCTTGGCAAGGTATGAAAACAGGAAGTCATATCCTGGTTATCCTTATCAATTGTAAAGAGAATTGGATTCTTCTCCTACTTTGTTAACCTCTAACTATGAAGGTAAGTTAGGTGGATGAATTAATTCTGATTTCTCAGGTCCTAGTCTTTCCTTGGGAAAGACTAGAGTTATTGGAACTTGAATTAATTCTTGAAGAATTCCAATTTTCAATCAACAATGAGTTTGATAACTCAAGGGTCACCAATTATTTAACCAAAGCCGAAAGGGAAAAATAAATCTAAATTGAATTGAAAGCAATCTTAAACAGAATAAAACAATCATAATCTGAAATACCTCAAAATGCATTAATAAAAGAAATCAATTCTAACATGAAGTTCGTAAACCAACATTAACAAACTGAAATAAAATAATAGAATAAATAAAGAACCTGGGATTGAGAGCCACTCCTAAAACTAAGAGAAATCCTAAATCATAATACTAAGAGAGAGGAGAGAACCTCTCTCTCTAAAAACTACATCTAAAACATGAAAAGTGAATTATGAGAGCCTCCCTATGAATGCATACATTCCCCCACTTTCTGGTCCGTACAGGTTGCGGAAAAGTGACGCGGCCGCATGGCTCACGCGGCCGCGTGGGTTGCGTTCCTGCCAGGTCACGCGTCCGCGTGACTCACGTGTTCGCGTCACCTGGCGTCGTGGCAGCTATGACAAATTATATATCAAATTGAAGCCCCAGACGTTAGCTTTCTAACGCAACTGGAACCACATTGTTTGGACCTCTGTAGCTAAAGTTATAGCCGTTTGAGTGCGAAGAGGTCAGGTTGGACAGCTTAGCAATTTCTCCAACTTATTGTATTCCTTCCACTTTTGCATGCTTCCTTCCCATCCTCCAAGCCATTCCTGTCTTATTATATCTGAAAACACTTAACACACATATCAAGGCATCTAATGGTAATAAGAGAGGATTAATAATAAGCAAATATAAGTCCAAAGAAACATGTTTTCAATCAAAGCACATAACTAGGAAGGCAAATGTAAAACCATGCAAATAGTATGAATAAGTGGGTAAAGAGTTGATAAAAACCACTCAGTTGAGCACAAGATAAACCATGAAATATGGGTTTATCAGGGATCACCAATGATAAAGTCATGAGGATGACCCCTCATGGACTTCCATTCTCTAGGCTTCTTTTGTGGTGTTGAGCTTTGATGAGTTTCCGTTGGTCTCACTGTTTCAGTTTCTCGTGGTGTCTCAGGAAAAAAAAATGGAAATGTCTCCTCTATTCTGACGAGACAAAACTGGACTAGCAGATTCTTCATTTTGGGCAGACTTGGGATTTTCTTTACTTGTTCTAGCTTCTTCACAATCTGAATCATCATCAATCACAGTATTGGAAATTAAATTAGAATCACAAAAAGTAACATGTATGGATTCCTCTATGGTTCTATGTTCTTTGAGATAAATCCTGTAGGCCTTGCTAGTGGTTGAGTATCCAACAAACATTCCTTCATAAGATTTTGGATCAAACTTCCCAAGATTTTCTTTGTTGTTAAGCACAAAACATTTGCATCCAAAAACATGAAAGTACTTAAGATTTGGAGGGGTTCCTTTCCATAGCTCATAAGGAGTTATTTTCAACCATTTTCTAATAATTGTTCTATTCAAAATATAGCATGCTGTATTTACAGTTTCAGCCCATAGAAATTTAGGAACCTCATTCTCGCATAACATAGCCCTAGTCATTTCTTGAAGGCTTCTATTCCTTCTTTCAACAACCCCATTTTGTTGAGGTGTTCTAGGGCATGAAAAATTATGAGTAATTTCAAAGTCATCATAGAATTTTTTAAAGTCTTGATTTTCGAATTCTTTTCTGTGATCACTTCTTAAATGAGCCACTTTTAAATCTTTTTCATTTTGAATTTTCTTGCAAAGGGTTGAGAAAGCATAGAAAGCATCATTTTTATGAGCAAGAAAAAGTACCCAACCAAATCTAGAGTAATCATCTACCACCACCAAACCATAGTGTTTACCTCCTAGACTTTGGGTTCTTGTTGGACCGAAAAGATCAATGTGTAACATCTCTAATGGCCTCTTGGTTGAAATTCCATCTTTTGGTTTAAAAGAGGATTTAACTTGTTTGCCTAATTGACAAGCATCACAAGTAAGATCCTTATCAAATTTGATTTTAGGAATTCCTCTAACCAGATTTTTCTTCACTAGCTTAGAAATTTGGTACATGCGAGCATGACCCAACTTTCTATGCCATAGCCATTTTCAGATTCAAGAGATGTAAAACATGTTACATTTTGTTCTTTCAAGTCCTCAAGAGTTAATACATGCACATTGTTGCATCTCTTAGCTTCAAAAAGAATATCCCCAGTTTTTTTACAAACAACCAAGTACACAAATTTTCTAAAAATTACTTCAAATCCTAAATCACACAATTGACTTACACTAAGTAAATTATGTTTCAAACCATTTACAAGAAGAACATCATTTATACAAGATGAAAAGCTTTTACCAACTTTTCCAACGGCCACTATCTTTCCTTTTCCATCATCACCGAAGGTGACAAGTCCTCCATCATATTCATCAAGCTTTACGAAGAAGGTTGTCTTTCCGGTCATATGCCTAGAGCATCCGCTGTCCATGTACCACGTATTTTCCTTCCTCTTGGATGCTAGGCACACCTACAAAATAATCTCAAGTGACCTTAGGTATCTAAATTTTCTTGGATCCTTTCACGTTAAACCATCTCCTATGTCCCAAATCATTGTAATCAAAAATAACTTTGTAAACTTTATCACCAATCATTCTTTCACCAAAGAAACAGTGAACGGGAAAATGACCGCTTTGGTTGCATAACCTACAAAACCTTTGAGTTGCTATTTTGTTAAAGTATGTGAGATCTTGAAACCTTGTGTCATTGGATGAAGAAGCTCTATCTTTAAAAGAAGGTTTCTTATCAGATTTATAAAACCCCAAACTAGCTTTATCAAAGAGTGGTTTTTGACTAGCTAATATTTGATTTAGATTTTCAGAAATTTGAGTAAATTTGGCTAAGTCATTTTCAAGGCTTTTAACCTTTTTCAGCAACTCTTCATTTTCCTTAAAACAGTTTACATATGCAACTACCGAATGATCACTTTCACAACTTCTAAGTTGAGCTTTCAACTGCTTATTTTCTTCCACAAGATCACAAGTAGTTTCGGCCTCCCTTAGTTTTTCTTTGAGAAAATTATTTTCAGATTTAAGGATGGTGATTTGTTGTTCAAGATCTTGATTATCAAGAAGAAAGCATCTTATTTTTTCAGAGAGGTGATCTATCATAAGATGAAGGTCTTCAGTGTCAGGGTTTTGAAGGAATACCTGATCTATATGATTTGCCATGAGACAAGGCTGTGACTTGGTCTCAAATTCTTCATCACTGTCTGAGTCATTTTCCAAGTTTTCCCATGATACCATCAGACCTTTCTTCTTCCCCCTTTTTTGCTTCTCCTCCTTCTTTAAATTGGGACAGTCAAATTTGAAGTGTCCCATTTTCTTGCAGTTGTAACAAGTTACTTTGCTAAGGTCTTTCTTCATTTTCCTTGAGCTGCTGCTTTTGCCTTTGAACTTCACCATTTTCCTGAATTTTTTAGCAAACAACACAAATTCATTTTCAGAGGAGTTATCACTGGATTCATCATCCAGGGGGTTAGTTACAGAAGAAAAAGCAATTCCTTTCTTTTTTGACTCTTTTTTCAAATAAGTGTTTTCAAAAGCAAGAAAATTTCCTCTCAAATCATCAAATGTCATGGAATCAAGACTACTACTCTCAGAAATAATTAAAGCTTTTGTTTCCCACTCTTTAGTGAGACATCTCAACACTCTTCTCACAAGCACAGTATCTGAATGAGTGATTCCCATAGCATCCAAGCCAACAATGATGGTGTTGAACCGATCGAATAGTTTATCAATGGATTCTCCTTCCTTCATTGCAAACATTTCATACTCTCTATTTAACATGTCTATCCGAGTCTTTTTTACAATGGTGGTTCCTTCATGAGTGATTTGCAATTTGTCCCAGATTTCCTTTGCCGTTGTGCGTCGTGATACCCGTCGGTATTCCTCGAAGCTGATAGCACAGTTTAGTAGATTTACAGCTTTTGCATTTAGCTCCACTTTCTTCCTATCTTCCTCGGTCCAGCTTGCTTCTAGTTTAAGAGTGACTACTCCTTCAGCACTTGTGTTAGTAGGAAACTGTGGTCCTTCTAAGATGATCTTCCAAAGCCTATAGTCTACTACTTGTACAAAGATCTTCATTCTCTCCTTCCAATAGGTATAGTTTTTCCCATTGAAGAGAGGTGGTCTATTGCTTGACTGTCCTTATGTAAGATTGTAGGACACTAGATTTGAGCCACTGCTTTCTGCCAATAGGATCTTTTCTCCAAGCTGCAAAGCTTGATCTCTATGAGACCAAGCTCTCATACCAATTGATGGTTTCAGTGGCTAAGAGAAGGAGGGGGTTGAATCTTAGCCCCCTTTTTGCTTGATTACACTTTCTGGTCTTTGAGGAGACTTTTCTGTTTTTGTATCGTCCCTAGCCACAAGACTTTTTATTTTTGTCTCGTCACTTGGCACGAGATATTTTTGGTTTTAGCTCCTGTGCAGTAGAAACAGAAATGGAGAAGTAGAGAAAGAAGATTATACCCAGATATATCCTGGTTCAGCTGCTAAGTGCAATGCAGCCTACATCCAGTCTCCATCACAACAATGATGGAATTTCACTATAATCAACCTGATTACAAACTGTAAAGTGGTAACCCAACTAAAAAGGGGATTCCCACAGAATCATGAAACACAACATTGATGAACAAAGGGACTCTAAGGACATCTATGGCTTTTTCTTTTAATTTTGCACTCTCTGCCTTTTTCCACTCTATGGATTTTTCATACAAACGTCACTGTTTGCCTTTTTCCATGAGACTTAAGACATGACAAAATTAAACAGAAAAATACAAAACAGAATACTTTGAAAGAGAAGAAAATCTGTAAGCTTAGGTAGCTATGAGACTTCTATGCCTTGCACTCTCAAACTTTCTCCTTGAATCAAACCGTGACTGTTCACCCCTTTTATAGAGAAGAGAAGCCTTCACAGTTGAAACAAAACCAAGCTTAACTTCTTTTCCTTCACACATAAACCGGTTCGGCCACTGAGAGAGAAGCGGTAACTCATACAAAACCCAACATGCAAATACCTCTAGTTCTTCCTTGGTCATCACTCTTCATCAATCCGAGCGCTCCATCCTTGGCTTGCTCTCCAAGATGGATTTCTGGCCCTTGATGCTTCATGATGATGATGGCTTCATTTGCTCCAATCTCTGCCTCTTCCATCACTTCGCCACTTTAGCTACTTCTTGTGGTGGTTGAGCAGAATCAAAGACAAACCATGCGTCCAAGAATCTCCTCCTTGCTGGCCGAATCTTCTTCTTTCTTTTTGGGTATGAAGAGCTCGAGATTATCTCACCAAATCTTACCATTTTTGGTGAAAATCTCAGCCACAGCATACTTTTATTTTGTTATGTTTTCTTGCCATCATCATGATGGTCTTGTAGTGTGTTCTTCCTTCACTTCGGTAGCTCATTTTTGCTTCCATGGTTTCCTGGATAATGACCAAAGGAAAAGAAAGAGATGAGAGAGAAGAAGCAAATGGAAGAGTAGCAATTAAGTCAAGTGTAGAAAGTTGCTTTTACTTTCCTTGCTTGAGTATCGTGCAGCATAAAGTAAATCAATCATGTCACTCATACTCTCTCTCATTTATGTTTCCAATGCATGTATTAACTTTTCTAAATAAAACGTTGAGTTCCATCACATGCTTAGAGAGGGGATCCGTTGAAGGCATCAGGAAAAATGCAACATTTGCTTTCCTGATGAATTTTGGATCAAGCATTGGATCTCTTAGCATAGATCTTGGGCTTGTAACAATAATAAAATCAATTTGGCCCAGTATAACAACTAGCTTCAGCAACAAATTAATTTGAACATTCAAGGCTGAGCTAATAATAAAACACTTGGGCTTGTCAATTTTGTTTCGGCCTAAAATCAATTCAGCCATACTCATCATGTATTCTTGCATCATATCAAGGATGAGTATTATTGGGCTTGTACTTTTATTTTCAGCCCAATTAAAATTCTGCATCACAAAATTATTAATTAATATATGTTAGATGAAAAACAAATTAATAATTGTGTAATTTAATATTTCAATAATGTTTGTTCATCATCAAAAATTAAATTAGAGTTTTTCAAACTCATCAATGATAATCTCATTTATTTGGCCAATTGGTGATTATAATTACTGCTTCATCAGCTGGATAGCCTAGAGATGCTCTTATTGCACGGACCAAGTCATTCTACAAGAGGTGATAGCAAGTACCTAAGCCAAATGCTAAGCTTGAAACTGAAGCCTACATATGAAGACAGTGCTGTTAGGAGGTGCTATACAAATACCAAGTACTTCATACAGGACAACTGGCAAAGAACTTGGGTTATGGCACTATGGATTTATGTGATGTTAGGTTTATTTGCCTGCAAATTCATACACTATAGAAGGAGAAAAGATGTATATCATGTTATGGGGTATTGTACATGCATGGCCAAAGGTGCAGCTGAGACACTTAAATTAAACATGGCTATTATCTTGTTACCAATTTGCCGGAACACTATTACTTTGACGAGGAATAAGACCAAGCTTGGCATCATGGTTCCTTTTGATGACAACCTTAACTTCCACAAGGTAATATTTTTCACTTGCCCAAATCTTTGTTGGGACTTGTGTGTTTTCACAAGTCAAATTGCAAAAAAAGTATGAAGAATATTTGGAGTGTTTCATGAATTAAAAGTGGCAAATTTGCTTCTCAAGGAAAGATTCTCTTGCTGAATAAATGTGTCACCACCTAAATAAAGTTAGTAGTACAAATAAAGTGAGGGTATATATGTTATTGTTCTTGCAGGTAATAGTTGTGGCAGTAGCAATTGTTGTTGGAATACATGCAATTTTTCATCTTTCTTGCGAATTCCCTCGCCTCCTTCGTGCAAGCCCTTAAAAGTACAAGCCGCACCTTGATTCAGGAGAAACAGGGTTAAGCTTCCTAAACCACTCAACAGTCTAATTGGCTTCAATGCATGTTGGTACTCACATCATCTCTTTGTCATTGTCTATGCCTCGTTGATTGTTCATGGAATCAAACTTTTCTTGACCAAAGAGTGGTACGAGAAAACGGTTAGTAACTTTAATCCCTTTTCCTTTGTATAAATTGCACTAACACTTTCTTGAGGTTAAAGTTAAATTATATACAACACATAATTTTTTTAATGTTTGCATTGACTTTGTTAGTGCTGTGTTTATAAAAGAAATTAATACCACAACTTACGATCTATAGAAATATTAAGTATTATATAACTTTAAATTGCACTAGAAATTCATTAAAAATTTAAAATGTACTATTGCAAATATCAAAATAGAGAAGTATTGTGTGTATTATTGTCTAATGTCAAGACTAGAGAGCAGCCATCGCAATTTACCCTTTTCCTATTTAGAATAAATTATTATTTTAAATCATAAAAGATCTAAGTGCTGACAATTTTATGCAGTGTGGACAAACCTCACATGAATTGCTTTGAAAGAAGTTTTATTAACTATTCTTACTCTAATGAAAAGCAACTTTGAAATTCTGCTTCTTTATGTTGTGACGTCAATGTCAATAAGTTGCCACTAGTCATGTCTAGTTTGTATCAATCAGATGCATCTTGATCTGATTTTCTGTAATTATCACCTAAATTTTAATTAATTTAATTGATTCATTCTATTTGAATGTTCTCGTGGATGATAGTATCCTTGAATCATCCTTTTACTAGTTGGAGTTGTTGATAAATGTTGGTTTCAATGTAACCTTAGTGGCTCATGAAATGACGAGGAGAGAGATTAACTATTTTATTAAGATTATAGGATGGCACTTGTTTATTACTTGTTAGTTAATGATAAAAAGGTCAATGTACTATAGAGAAAGCACTACTTATAGATGCTATTATGATGCATATCATTTTATTAGCATAAGGGTTCATACTAAAGTGACTTTGAGGATTATTTTCTTCTAATATGCTGCCTTATTGCTCATGAGATGGAATATGATAAATCAGGAATTCGCTATAAGTTCTGGCATGGATTTTTCTTTGGTTCCTTTTATTGTGATTTATGGACTTATCTTGTATGATCATACTATCACTTCATATTTTGATGGATTTTTTATTGTGCATGGGTCTGATTTAGATAGTTTATTAGAGTAGAATAATGTAACATCTTCAGCCAAAATAATTGTTGGCTCAACACCTCTGAAGCAGAATCAGAGGCATAAAGGTAGTGCAAGGATTATTAGAAGCATACTCTCAAACAAAAAAATACGCCAAAGTTAGTTAGTCAGGCCTCAATCGGAGTAGGCAGTACCAACATCTGATCTATAAAAAGAAAGATAACCACTTCGCCTTGTACATGTGCAATTGATTTTGAAGTAATTTATTTTTAGAGAAATAAATTTTATTTTTAGAGAAACAATTTGTATTATTCTCAAACAGAAGATTTATATATATATATACAAGAAAATAAAAAAATAACAATGAGGGACCTAAGGCTACACTTATATATAGTAGCTATGGTATTAAAAAAAAAAAGAGGGATCTAAGGCTACACTTATAAACGGTAGTCATGGTATACAATGTGGCTACGCTTTACAGGTGATGCAGTAGCACTGAAAACCGTAGCCTATTCTGGTAAAAATGGAAGCTGAAAAGCGTAGCCTTTAGTCCTAAACAGCATCACTTGAAAAGCGCACCTTATTCCCAAAAGCTAAAAGCGTAGCCTTTGGTGCAAAAAAGTATAGCCTTTGAGAATAACCAACAACTGAATAGGAATCACCCCCCAAAAAGCGTAGCCATAGCCCAGAAAGCGTAGCCGTAGCCTAAGGCATCATTTTTTTTCACTTTTAGCTACACTTTTCAAGTGTACCTGAATGGGTGTTTTTCTTGTAGTGTTTGGTTAATTATATGTAATCTCTACTGTATGTAATTTAATGTTGGATTTTGAATTTTGTTGTGATTGTTGTAATTGATGCCGTATGTTATTCACTAATTTGTAATTACTATTGTATGTAATTTAATTTTGGATTCTGAATTTAGCTGTAATTGTTGGCCTGACTGTTGTATGTAATTCTCTGAATTTTGCTGTAAATGTTGTAATGGCTGTTGTATGTAATTCACTAATTTGTTATTTATATATTGTATGTAATTTAGATGGAACAGACACAAAGTAATCAACAATTATAAGATATATAATGCCATCAAAATCTTAAACAGGTTCTTTTTGAAAAAATTTTAATCCAACTTAAGAATATTTCACTGTGAAATATGACAAGAATCACAAAACACAATATACATGTATCTTTTATTTAAATTTAAATATTTAAAATTATATATTAATTTTTTTATAATTTTATTTTATATTTAATTAAATCAATTCAATTACGATTTAATTTTTATTAAACTATTAAACCAATCACTCAACCCATTTAATGACCGATCCGATTTTCATAACCTTACTATTACCCTAATAATGGTCGATAATCAATGTAGGTTTTAGATTCAAAATTTCACACAGCTAGCCATGCAAATTGTTTTGTCGTTTTTGTGACCTTAAGTTTTTTCAAAAGCTAAACAAGTCTCGGAATAGAACTTTCTAGCTTAGCTAGCTAATTAGCTATCCAGTGGAAATAAGGAATGTCAGTTCATTAATTCTAACCTTAGTAATAAAGAGCACATACACTGGTTAATTAAAAATTCAAAAAAGCTAAGTTAGTTACTGTATTAAGTATTTTAAAACTTTGTTTATAAAATTTTTCATTTTTGGAAAGAATACTTAACAAATATTCGTAAAACATTTGTTGACTAAACAGTTCAAGCTCTTCAGTATAATTCTAATCGATACCAATATATAGTTTTCAGACAAGAAGAAGAGATATAGATTATTGGATCAAAATGCATTATATCTTTTTAATATTGAATCTATTATGTTTCTTTTCATTGTAAATGACATTAAATTTATCTTTTTTTTTAATTCTATCACTTGTTTAAAAAAAAAGTTGAGTAATAGAATCAACAAAAACAACCATTTGTACCCATGAACTTTACGAACACTGACAAAAGTACCCATTAAAGAAGGAAACTAATGTTGTATCCATCAAAAATGGATTCTGTACGACAAAAGTACCCAAATCCTAAATATGTTGACTTTTTAATAAAATTCCAAAATTATCCCCACCATTATCTTCAACCCCTCCTCTCTTCTTTCCCAAATCTCAAACACCTCCATTGCCTAAAAACCCTAAAATCAATACCTAAAAATACCAAATTATCATTTTCTTAACCCTAATCTCAATACCCCTTTTAGCAAATTTCAATCTTCTCTTCAAAGTGACCAACACATGCCGTATACATTTTGTTAATTCCCATTCCAGGTCCATCCACATGGAGAAGAAGCAGAGTAGTGCAGCGGCCATGGGGTTGATGACTCATTGAGCCCACGAGTCGACGCCGTGAAGCCTTCAAGGATGATTCCTCACTTTTATGGTTATGGTTATGGACAGGCTGGGATTAATGCAATTCGTGAAGGCCATACAAAGTACACCCCCAATGCTGGAACATTACAATTATGCCAGGCCATTTCTCATAAGAATAAAGAGAAGATTGAAATTTGCTTAAAGGGGTATTGAGATTAGGGTTAAGAAAATGGTAATTTGGGATTTTTAGGTATTGAAATTAGGATTTTTAGGCAATGAAGGTGTTTGCGATTTGTAAAAGAAGAGAGGAGGGGTTGAAGATAATGGTGGGGGTAATTCTGGAATTTTATTAAAAAGTCAACATAAATTTAGGATTTGGGTACTTTTGTCGTACGGAATCCATCTTTCATGGATACAACATTAGTTTCCTTCTTTAATGGGTACTTTTGTCAGCATTCGTAAAGTTCATGGGTACAAATAGTTATTTTTCTATATGTAAACACACAAAAAATAAATAACTAAATTAATTATAATATATTTGTGTGTGTGCGTATATATATAATTTAGTAGTGGATTTATAATGTATAAGTAGCTTGCTTGCATAATCAAAATATATTATAACACAAACTTTAATTTTTGTTAGGATAAAACAAACTTCATGCACTAACTTAGACCTTTTTAAAAAATTAAAATATTAATTTATAGAACAAAATCAGTTAATAAAATATCAGTCATCATATATTTATATATAAATATATATGTATAACTTTTTTTTAATATATAAAGGGTAAAGTACTATTTTAATTTTCAATATTTGGCTCAAATCTTAATTTTTGGTTCCAAACATTTTAAATGTCCTATTTCAATCGAAAAAAATTTTAAATGGATTCAATATTGTCCTACCATTAAATTTGACTTGAATAATTAATGAAAAACAATTTACATTACTGATTGTTAGTGGGTCGATTTTACTTACCTACTGAAATTAGACATTATATTGACTTTTATATATGTTAATTTTGTTTTATCTTTAATTTTTAAATTAATTGTCACTTGGTTCAACCTTTTTTTTAATGTGTGTAGTCTAAGTCATTAGATCATGAGATGACAATGACAACGTCCTTCAAATATCCTCACACGCTGAAGGACAATAAGGAAAGATTGGTCGATCAGTAGTCTATAGATTATTATGTGAGTGAACATCATAATTTATTTAGTAATTGTTTTACTCAAATTTTTGTTCCATTGTTAACAACAAATAAATCAACAATTTTCGAGTTTTGTTTTACAATCTTAATTTAAGGAGCGGAAACGACTCCCTTTGTGGGTGTCTCAAGGTCTCAATTGTAGTTTTGAAAGTAAAATTAAAGATGAAAAGAAAACATGCAAGGTGTCGGAGGCAAAGTAAAATGAAGAAATTAAAAGAGAAAGAAAGAAGAAGATGAAGAAGAATAAATAAAAAGTAAAGAACTTTGATTAAAAATGGAAAATAAAGTACAAGTTTGAGTTCAGACTTCAGAGAAATTACTTAAGATTCCCAGTTTTACTCTGTGATGCCAGGGAGGCTGAGAGCGTTTTTGAGTCTCCAAGTGTTTTCCAAGAAGAACTGAACTGATTACAATGTTTTCCTAAAGCTCTACTTATAGACTAACCTAATGTCAGCTGACAGTTACTCTTTGTACACCACTTGCAGAAATTTTGAATTGCACTCGTAATTGTTCATGCACTTGTTTCCTTGACGACCGTCTTATACCCTATTTTGATGCTCCATGTTGATAACTTCTCCTACATATAGCACATCCTATAATTCAGACTTAATTCAAATTTTGAATAAAAACTGCTTCTTTGTTAGTGAATTAGAAGTTTCCTCTAATATATTGAATCTGGCTTCATAAGTTAATAATAATATTATCTTATATTTATTTACTTAAAACAAATTATTTTTTTGTAAGTGATAATAATTTTTTGCCTATCAAGATGCTCTCCAAGATTTCTCACTTGAAAATATGCAATGATTGAAAGTGAGAAAACTTAGTTGTTTATTGACATTTTTCTTGTTTTTGATATTGAGAGTCAATTGACATTTTAGACACATCTGCTTGACCGATTAAATGCGTACTAGTAATAGACTTAACCGAATTTCTAAGTCTATAAAATTTTTACATTAATAGTTGAACTGTCAATGGGGTCTATTCTTTTGTTTGAAATTTTTAAGTGTGTCAAATGATATCTGTTCTAATTTCGCCACATTAAATGTGTATCAATTGACCTTTGTTTTGACCTTTAATATTTCAGTTAAGAGTTTTTTGACACACATTTTCATTGTTTTAATTGACACAATTTTTCTAACTTCAGAAGTAACAGAATCTTAACTTTGTGAAGTCATTTCTTTCATATGTTAAACTCTAGGTGTCAATTAAATTTGATAAAATTTCTAATCCTATAAAATCTCCACACTAACATTCTAATAGTTTTGACTCCAAGCACTAATAGACTCAACAGAATTTTTAAGTCAATTAGGCTTTTGTACTTATGAAGTACATATCTAAATGTAAATGAGAGATTATTTATGTCCAAGATTTTAAACTTGATGCATCTTTTTTTTAAATAAAACCATAACAAGGTAAATAAAAGTTAGAACCAAAAAAGAAATAGAAATTTAAAAGATAAGAAAAATAAAAAAGAGAAGGCAAAGACGATTAGGATGAATAAAATAGAAAAAGAGATAGAGAAACAGAGCAAGAAGAGAGAAAAGAAAAAGTAAAGATCAGAATGAGAGAGAGAAAAAACGAAACCAATAAAAAACAAAGAAGATGAGATCATTTTTTATCATATTTTTTGTTTATCAAAATTAACCCTTATTTGCAGACAAGTCATTTATCTTATACTTCAGAAATTTCTTTTCGATCATCCACTATATGGCTTATTTAATAAGATGTTTGATGAATATTCAATCTCTCTTTTATCATCTCTTTATACTTTGCTTCTTTTTCAGCTTTTAACTGTTCAATTTGTCTAACATATTCAATAAGTTGAGTCATGTCATGATAGTGTTGATTTACAAGTTTCTTTCTAATTCTGAATTCTAATCCATTTATGGCAATTTTGATAATTTCAGAGTCTGAAACTGGAGTACAGCATCTATTTATCATGTTTTTGAATCTAGCCAAATACTTATCAATTGATTCTCCGACATTGCATTTGATGGAGAATAAATCACTTAAACTAATTCTTAATTCACTACGAAAAAATTGTTTATGAAAATCTTTTTTTAATTGCCTCCAAGAGTGAATTGAATTTGTGTTTAGATTAGAAAACCATATAAAGGCATTAATTGTAAATGAGGAGGGAAAGAATTTCATCTTTAAATACTCATTTGATGCCACTTCATTGATTTCAACAGTATAGCGAGCAATGTGCTCTACTGACGATTCTTCATCTTCCCCATAAAATGTAGTTAATGACTTAGAAAACTTCCATCCCTCAGGTAATTCAGTTTGTTGGATAAATTTAGGAAAAGGAAACATAAACTGAGGTTGATTTGTACATCCAACACTAAATCCCAATCTTTTTAGAATTTGTTCAATCACTTGATTGCATCTTGCCCCCCAATATTATTTTGCCCAAGTCTTTCCAACATATTATCAGCATTTTGACCATGTCTAGACATATGAACATTATAATTAGGAATTGCTCCATCATTTTAGTTGACATCATTAAATCCTAAACCATAGTTGTCATTTTCTTCTGAATTTACCATATTAGCAATTCTATTAACTTGCCTATTTAACTGTTCAATTCTAGTATTTGTGTTTTTTAAGAAAACACTCAAAACAGCCACCATTTGATGAGTTAACATATTTACTAGATCATGGTAGCTTTCACCCATCTGTTGCCTAATGTTTGCTAAAGATTTGACAGTTTGACTAAATTGATTAACAGGTATTGCTCTTGACCTGTCAGAAAACACAGGCCTAGAATTTTCTACCCTAGTAGCAGTAGGTGTAGTATAGTTATATGTGTTGTTATTTCCTGTGTTAATAGCATGTGAAAAATTTTGTTGTGATATGTGTGAACCTAAAACCCTAGAAACAGGTACACTTGACATGCCATATGAATTTTGGTAAAGAGAATTTTGAAAAGTTGAGTAGAGAGGCACATGTAATCCTTGTGTCATCATTGGGGGGACATACGTTGGTGGCAAACCATAAGGTGGCCACCCTATGATATTTATGTGAGTTGCATTTAATCCTGGAAGGGCATGGCCAATGCCATCATGCCTACTGACAGCAAGGTAGGCTCTGCGCTTGAAATCACGGGAGAATTTTCGGACTCATTTCCTCTAGTTTCATCGCTGAAAGTGGAAGAAGATTCTGCAGATGTATTTGACATGTCAACTGACATTGATTTCTTGGTCTCTGGAAACACAATCTTCCCACTATGTAACCACATGCAAATTCAAAACTCTTGATTTTTTCTTTTGACAAACCACAATCTATTAACAAGGTCCCACCGGGCGTGCCAATTTGTTTTACTCAAATTTTTGTTAATGTTTAAAATATAACGTGGGTGTTTCAATGTCGCAATTGTAACGTCAAATAGAATTAAAAGGGATAAAAGTAACAAATAAACATATAAATGCAAGGTGCCAGTGGTGAAATAAATTACAGAAATTGTAACAAACAGGAAATTAAAAAGAAGATGAAGGAAGAAACATGAACGTAAAAGAGAATAACAAGTGAAAGTAGAGGAATTTTATTAATAAAAACTAGAAAGAAACAAATTACAAGTGTTTGAACTCAGAGGAATTACTTAATATTCCTAATTTTACTCTGTGATGCCAAGGGACTGAGAGCGTTTTGGGTTTCTAAGTGTTTTCCAAGAAGAACTAAACTAATTACAATGTTTTCCTAAAGCTCTATTTATAGACTAGCCTAATGTCAGCTGACAATTACTCTTTGTACACCACTTGCGAAAGTTTTGAATTGCACTCGTAACTGTTTCTGCACTTGTTTCCTTGACGACTGTCTTGTACCCTATTTTGATGCTCCATGTTGATAACTGCTCCTGCATATATCGCGTCCTATAATTCAGACTTAATTCAAATTTCGAATAAAAACTGCTTCTTTGTTAGTGAATTAAAAGTTTCTCCTAATATATTGAATCTTGCTTCATAAGTTAATAATAATATTATCTTATATTTATTTACTTAAAACAAATTATTTTTTTCCTAAGTGATAATAATTTTTTGCCTAACAGTAACATATAATTGTTTTCAATTAATTGTTGTCCTAATAACTTTTGTATATCATGTGGTAAAAATCATACACGCAGAAATTGGAGGTCGCGTGATACACGGTCAAGAGGGAATTTTCGTCATTTTAAAGCGAAAAGGAAGAATGGTAATCTCGTCGCATTCAAAGATTTTATTTGAATACTAGAAAAATTGTATCATGCCGGTCTTGGACATCAAGAAGACCAAGAGTCCGTCTCAAAAACAGTGATGTTGAAATGGCGACAACTCATAAGGCTCATTAGGTTAAGGCAGGACAACAAGAAGCCCAATAAAGCTTTTTAAATTAAATAGGAGGCATAATTTATTATTAATTTTCAAATTTTTTAGGCATTTATCTTAATTTGTTTTGCTGTTAGAGTTTCTTAAAAGATTTGATTTACTTCTGATTTGCTTAGTAGTATTTTTAAGGATTTTATATTTAAATCAAATTTGATTTAATCTAATAAGATCGAATCTGATTTAAATTAGTTATCATATCTTTAAGATTTTAAATTTAAATCAAATATGATCTAATCCAATAAAATCAAATATGTTTTAAATTAGTTATCTTATATTTAAAAGATTTAAATTAAGTTATCTTATCTTATAATTTAGCTAGCTTGTTAGCGACCTATTTAGACACCTTTGGTGAGACAATTTACACAACTTTTGATGAATAAAATTTCGTTAGTGTTTTATGCACATTTTTTAGTGTGATTAAGTGAGGTGAGTGATTTGCTCCGCTTGTTGCATGAAGAAGATTGAAGGATCCAACACTATGGTGATTCTACATGGTGGTTTCTTTCAGTTTTCATCCCTCTGATCTAGGTTGTCAAGGACAGGTTCTTTGAAGGTCTAGTTGGGAATCCCTTTCGGTGACCTAGGTTGCTATGAACAGGTTTCTTAGAGGTCTAGTAGGAAAAATCCTTATCTATCCTTTTATGTTTTTATTGTGTCTTTTCTGGTTGTGTCTTTTTTCCATATTTTTTTATTCCTTCAATCTTTGTTCTAATAATTATTTATCATCTGGTATCAGTTACAGGTCGTAGATAAATTTTATTTATCTACACATTTCATGGGTCTTGTTTAGTCTCTTTATTTTTTTCCTCTTTAATTTCTGCAAATTCACTTTAGAGTCCACAAAAAAAAAGAAAAGAAAAAAGCAAAAAAAATGATTGAACATTACGATAGTGATAATGAAATAATCTCATATGCAAAAAAGGGTTCTTGGTTGTAAATCCCTGCATTTAAAGGGAGGAGCTTGAAGTTTATTTTGGATGGGAAAGGAAGGTAGAGTTGATTTTTGCAAATCTGGGAGACGATGAAGAAAATCATGAGGAGACAGTTTGTGCCATCATCATACCACATGAGGAATCAAGTTATGCCATCATCATACCACAACAAATTTTTTAGAAAAATTTTTAAGTTACAACAAGATTCATAATCAGTAATGGAGTACGACAAGGAGTTTCTATATTTGATGGACAAGGCTAATACTAAAAAGAGTCCTGAGGTTCTTATGGAATGATTTTTGTATTACGCGAAGAACTTGTAGATAAAGTATAACGTTACCGTTATGCGACCATGGAGAATTTGGTCGAATTGGCGATTGACATGGAGCATATGCAACAATTTATAGCAATTTGGGATTACAAAGGATCAAAATTTGAGGATCAAACAAAATTCAAAGTTTCTTATTTCAAGAATAATATTATCGATCAACATAAGAAGAGGATTTCTTCTATGCCTATCTTTAAATATTCTTTAAAGTCAGAGATTGAAGAATTTGTTGAGTATGCTGTAGATGGAAATGTGTCCTTGAAAGATTCAAAAGTGCATAATTTCTCAATTGGGTCTTTATGATGTGAGAAATTTGAAAAATATGGGAGAAAAAAAACTGAGAAAGAGAGTAAGTGTTTGAATAAAAAGAATCCATGTTTGATTGAAAGCGAGAGTTTTAAGAGAAAAGAAGATAATAGTGAGCGAGAGGAGTCAATGAGCGAGAAAGAAACTGAGAGCAATAAATACACTTGTGAGAGAGATCTAGAAAGTTTTAGCTTAGACAAGAGTGTATTAGTATTATTGAATTTCACATAGTCCTTAGTTTCACATAGTCAATAATGGAGGCATTAATATGGATGAAAAGGAAGAAAGACAAATTGCACACTTTGGACAAGATGGTGAACGTATGGTTGGAAAGATTGAACTTCCACACATGACGGACATAGCCACAATTCAGTGGATAGAGAAGAGCCATTAAACTATGGTATTTGAACCCAGAGATTGGATTTAGATTCCTTGAAAGAAAGAAGAGCTTCTCATTCAAGAATCAAGGACGAATATTTTTGAAGAGGGAGTAGATGACACATGGTTGGGAGGACACTTTTGTCATTTTAGAGCTAAGGGGTAGAATGATAATCTCGTCACATTCAAATATTTGAATACTAGAAGAATTATACCATGCCGGTCTTGGACATCAAGAAGACTAAGAGTCCGTCTCAAAAACAGTGGTGCTGAAATGGCGACAACTTATAAGGCCCATTGGGTTAAGACAGAATAACAAGAAGCCCAATAAAGCTTTTCAAATTCAATGGGAGGCATAATTTATTATTAATTTTCAAATTTTTTAGGCATTTGTTTTAATTTGTTTTGCTGTTAGAATTTGTTGAAAGATTTGATTTACTTCTGATTTGCTTAGAAGTATTTTAGGGATTTTAAATTTAAATCAAATCTGATCAATCTAATAAGATCAAATCTGATTTAAATTAGTTATCATATCTTTAGAATTTTAAAATTTAAATCAAATCTGATCTAATCCAATAAGATCAAATTTGATTTAAATTAGCTATCTTATCTTTAGGAGATTTAAATTAAGTTATCTTATCTTATATTTTAGCTAGTTTGTTAGGGGCCTATTTAAACACCTTTGGTGAGACAATTTATACAACTTTTGATGAATAAAGTTTCCTTAGTACTTTATGCATATTTTTTTAGTGTGATTAAGTAAGGTGAGTGATTTACTTCGCTTGTTGCATGAAGAAGATTGAAGGATCCAACCTATGGTGATTTTGCGTGGTGATTTCTTTCAGCTTTCTTCCCTCTGATCCAGGTTGTCAAGGACAGGTTCTTTGAAGGTCTAGTAGGGAGTCCCTTCTGGTGACCTAGGTTGCTAAGAACAGGTTTCTTAGAGGTCTAGTAGGAAAAACCCTTATCTATCCTTTTATGTTTTCGCTGTGTCCTTTCTAGTTGCGTCTTTTCTCCATTTTTTTTCTTATCCCCTTATCATTCGTTCTAATAATTTCTTATCACTACGACCCAACACTCCTAGCAGAGCATGGAGAACGGCAAAAACTCCTTTGTTTCTGTCATCGATCTTGATGCAGTGTAGTACCAAATGCATTCAAGCCATACAAGAATCGTGTCTACAGGTTCGAGTCATTTTTTGGTAGTAAACCTACATACCTCCACCTTGAGGGCTTTGTCCACCTCATTCACTAGCCCTGTAGATCTTGAAGACGTCAATTTGCGGGAGCAGATTCACAACCTCACCTAAAATATTTTGGACCAGGGTCACCAGCTGCATTTAATTGAGTAGAGGTACAATAAGCTTTTTGCATGCTTAGAAGAGAAGGATGCTCGTAATGCAAAGATAGAGTCCATGAGGTAGGAGCTTAGGTAGGAGCTAGAGTAGATCCAGTAGATGCGGCACGAGATGGTAGTGTATTATAACCAGATGTGTGCTATTAGCAGTGCCGCTGCTGGAAGGGGCTCCTCGTTCTCTGCATAGACACTAGGACAAGCACCAACACAACCACCTTGACTGCCACCTCAGCAAGACAATAAGGATGATGACGACGATGATTATCAGGGCCTGTAGTGATTAGGGTTTTGTTATGCTTTCTTTGATAGTATTGGTAGCTTATCTCTTTGACTTTTTCTTCTGTACACTTGTTAATTTAGATTATAGTTTACCATTTTTTATGAAATATACTATTTGATTTTCATTAATTTAGAATTAACTATTAATTCTTGACATGTTGATGATGGTATATTAGGTTCTAACAAGTATTCTGTATAGCCATTCAAAAACCAAAAGAATTAAAATTTAAGTTTATCGTCGGATTTACTGCCGAATAAATTTGCTAGTATATTCTAATTTACTTAATATAAAAGAATATATTACCATCGAATTTACTAAAGAAAAATTTGACGGTAACAAGGTGTGCAACCCAAATTCATGGCGCCAATCAAATTCTTACATTTGCAGCTAATTTTGCCAAAAGTTACCATTGAACTAAAAAATCGTCTGAGTCTGTTTGCCGCTAAATCTGACGGTAATAAATCTTGCAACCGACTCTTTTAGTAAATCAGCCAAAAAATTCGATGGTATTTAGCGAATTTTTTGTATTTAAATTAAATAGTAACAAATATTAAACATAAGTATTATAATAATATAATTATTAATTAGCTATGAAAATTATATTTTGGGTAAAGTATATTTTTTGTTGTTGAAGTTTGTCAAAAGTTTTAAAAATATCTTTAAGTTTTATTTTGTTTCAATTTTGTGCAATCCGAATTCATGGCGCCAATCAAATTCTTACATTTGCAGCTAATTTTGCCGAAAATTACCATTGAACTAAAAAACCGTCTGAGTCTGTTTGCCGCTAAATCTGACGGTAATAAATCTTACAACCGACTCTTTTAGTAAATCAGCCAAAAAATTCGATGGTATTTAGCGAATTTTTTGTATTCAAATTAAATAATAACAAATATTAAACATAAGTATTATAATAATATAATTATTAATTAGCTATGGAAATTATATTTTGGGTAAAGTATATTTTTTGTTGTTGAAGTTTGTCAAAAGTTTTAAAAATATCTTTAAGTTTTATTTTGTTTCAATTTTGTCCTAAAAATTTTCGAGTTGTATCAACTATACCCCTGACAGCTAAATTTTCAAAGAATTTAAGACCAAGCTAATAATAATGCATGAAAATTATTCTTGATTTTCTTGTGTTAATAGTTATTCTTATAAAATTATTGTTGAATTGGTCTTAAATATTTGGAAAATTTAGCCGCTAGGGTTATATTTGATGCAAATAAAAACTTTTAGAACAAAATTGAAACAAAATAAAACTTAGGGATATTCTTAAAGCTTTTGTCAAACTTTAGGTATAAAGAGTATACTTTACCCTTATATTTTTAACGACAACTATTTAACTTACAATAATATAATATTATAGTTAAAATTATCCAAAAATATAAAATTCCAAACTATAACTTTTTTAT
>NC_029776.3:75446086-75479596 GCF_000817695.3 Arachis duranensis | reverse complement strand
AAAATAATATAATATTATAATAAATATCCAACAAATATAAAAAACCGAAATATATATTTTTATTATTTTCTGTATATAATTAGTGTTAAAACATTAGAACTATTCATTAGCTACACTAATAGAAAATTATAATAATATAATGAACATTACAAATATTTAAGTTATAGTAATATAATATTATACTCAAAACTATTTTAAAATAATAATATCCGAAAATATTTTTATTTCTTTCAGAAAATATAACTATTAAAATATTAATATTATTTATTAATTATAATAATTACAAATTAAAATAATATTGTTAAATATAATTATTTTAGTTAAAATAGTATAGCATTGTTGTTCATATCCTGTCCCAATAAATAAAAGTCAGGCCCAATATGACAAAAAATCTCGTAATAAAGTGGCCCGTTGCAATAAAACCTGACCTTTTAACACTACAACAAAACAGTATTTTGATGACAGTTTTTTTTAATGCTTGGTGACGGTTTTGACTGTCACTAAATGATTTTGCAACGGCTAAACAAATGTCCCAGATTTGAGCGTCGCCAGCTGGCATAGTGATGGTTTTGGACCACCGTTGGTAAGGAGTGTTGCTAAATTGTTTGTGACGGTTTTTAAAGTATAAAACCATCACTAATTTATAACACTTGTAAAAGTAATTTTTATATTGTATTTCGCGACATTTTGAAACTGTCATTAAATTACTAAATTCTGTCACAGTTTTTAGGCATATTTAGTGATTATTTGAACCGTCACTATGTTAATAGTTCTTATGACAATTTTTAGGCATATTTAGTGACTATTTAAACCACCACAATATTTTTAGTGATAGTTTTCAATTTAAAACTGTTACTAAGTTATTTATTTCTGTGACAATTTTTTTTTGTATTTAGTGACTATTTTAAACTGTCATAATCTCTCGAACATCAAAATTTCTATTATCAAAAGTTAAATTCTCCATAAATGACATTATTTTTCAACAAATCCAAATTTAATCCCACAAGGTTTACAAAAAAGGCAACAATGTATTTCAAAAATTGAATTCTATAAGTTTTAATTACATAGTCATAATCCATATGTAAATTCAAAAAATTTCAACTTAATCCAAACTTGTAAACCTAAAAATTCAATCATAAAACTCTTTTAAACATTTACACACTTGCACAGAACCTCTTGATCAGTCAGGGCACCAGAAATCATTCGTTGTTTACGTGCTTGCACCACCTCCATTCTCTCCTCAACTGTCTCCTGTAATGTGATACATAAGAGCAAGTCAACCACTCAGGTCAGTCAGTTGAAACTAAACCCCAACTGATGGCTTTGCTACCAAACTCTATGCTAGTTCATTACCAGATTACTTTAACCCACTAAATCAATTTAAATATAAAATAAAATTTTTCCCAAAATTGCATTAACCTACTAAATAATTTTTGCCTCAACTATCTCCTCAACTGCTTGTTTTTCTATGGCCGGAGTCCACCATGGGTCCTATTCAATTACAAAATAATTTTTCCCCAAGATTACTATAAAATAATTACATTCTTAATATCGATTATAATAAATAGCAATAAAAATCATATATCCATTGGATTGATTGTTCATACAAATAAAATTCCATTGCAACTACAATCCAAACCCAGTATACATGTTCAATTAGCTACTCCATATAAGATTGATCGCTCCATATTCATTGGGTGATCTGGTCTGCTAAATCTAAAATATATATTAAAACAGAACAATTAATGGACTACAAAATTGTGTGCAAATAGACGCCCTATCTGAATGGCATCTTAATACTTTGTTTATCTTATCTAAAATCTGGTTTTATACCTAAAGCTAGACAAAGACTCATTAGGCAACAGAAGTGGATTTGCATGTACCATGACAAAATCATTTGAAGCAGCTGTTAGGTTTATACCCATTCCACCAGCTTTTAGTGACATCAACAACACTTGGTGCAATAAATAGGAAGAAACCGTTTAAAAAGAGAAACGCAGTCCATTGGCTAAAAACAATGCTCTTGGAGCCTGATGCTCGAAGACTTTCCAGTTCATGCAAAAGAAAGTTACCTTGCATGACTCTATCAATCTGAAACCAACTATCAGTAGGAGCAGTAATAAGTTCCTACCGGCTAACTATTTTTCTATAAAAGTAGCAATTTTGTAAGGAGAATGCATTATAAGATACATTTGAAATGATTACAATAAAACTACTGATATTTTAGCGAGAAAGTACCTACAAATAGTACATAAACCAGAAGTGAAATTGCGCCAACTTGCCAAGAGGCATTCCCGGCATAGGCGGTGAGCACAAGGAGTCAACACTGCATCTTCGAAGGCTTCAAGACATATTGAACAAAACTTCAATGTCTTTTACACAAGCATATCCTCATTCTCATCATAGTTTTCATTGATTATTGGAAGATCATCATCTACAACTATCCTCTCCAATTTTATATTTGTATTTTCATTTGGAAAAAGAGACTCTAAGTCTTGTGGTGGATAATTATCATTGGATACTGTAATTTCATCATCTTTACCCATATTATCTCCACCCATGTTATACAAATCTCTTGGCTTCAAGTGAATTGGTATGCACAATCCTTTTTCCTTCTCATCATCCACATAATATACCATCTGGACTTCAGAAGCTTTAATATATGGCTCGTCATCTTCATGTTCACCAGTATGTATGAGCCTTGTAAAGTTCACAGCTAAAAAACCCCAATTGTCCTTTGTGATTCCTCTAGGACTAGTTGTGTTTGCCCATTGACATTTAAACAAGAGAATTGTAAAGCCATTGTAGAAAATCTCAATGATGTCTACCAACTTTCCATAATAAGGTACCGCACCAAAGTTCATTCGGGTATCTTTACTACTTGAGTAACTTCTTGTTCCAAATGTACCAAAGACTCCGCTATTTTGAATTTTTAATCTATTAATCCTTGCCAAAGTTCGAAATCTATATCCATTAACATCATATGAAGAAAACTTTCTTGCTTGGTCATATGATCCTTGAGAAAGATTGATAAGAATGTCTTTATCCACATCAGGAAGTTTGTTGAGATTAGTACAAATCTAAAAGCACATTAACATGATTGTGTTAGTCATAGACATATTACAAAAATAGAAAATGAAATAAGTGAAATTTCTGTTGCATGATTAGAGAACCAATCAACAAATTCTCTATGAACCTTTTTGTCTATCTCAGTAGTATCCCTTGTTCGGCTTCTTAATCTTTTCTTCACAATATTTCTATAATCCCTAAGATAGTTATCAACTGCACGATAATTTGTCAAAACATGTCTATGAGCCTGCCTCTTCTCAATTGGTGATAAAGTAAAATATGTGAAACCAGTATTTGATTCTCTAACTTGAGGAAACAACTTAGATATTCGTGAATTGGGATCTATCTGGGTGGGCTCATTACCAACACGCTTATGTCAATTCCATATTGTCTCAATATTGTCCAGGTATCTTGAACAAAATGTAAGGATCTCTTGCATAAGATAACCTTCAGCAATAGAGCCATCTGGTTCTGCTTTATTACGCACATAAGATTTTAGTTGTCCCAAGTACCTATTAATTAAGCCAAAACTATTAATATTAATAGGAAATTCATACACTATTTTAAAATTTAGGTAAAGAAATTTATTCTTTGTTACCTTTCTATCAGATACATCTACCGGTAGTGTACAGGACCTTCAAGCTTAACTTCTTCAACAAGGTGAACCACCAAATGAATCATAACTATAAAAAAAGGATGGAGGAAATAACATTTTCATGTGGCATAGAGTGAGCACAATTTGATCTTACAACTTTTCTAAATCCTTAATAATCAATCTTTTATCACATAACTTCCTAAAGAACGAGCACAATTCAATCAAGATTGCTGAAACTTCACTAGGCAAACTCGTTCACATGGCTAATGGTAGCAATTGTTGCATGAATATGTGATTATCATGGCTTTTTAGCATCCCATTGATCTTAAGGTTGTCAACATTAATGCACCTAGATATGTTACTTGAATGCCCGTTTGGCACACTAATATTTTTTAAAGTTGACAGAAAAGCCTTCTTGCATTTATTAGTCAACGTAAAGATAGCTGGATCGTACTTTCCATTCTCATCTGGCCAAAGATCTTGTTTACAGCCTAAAGTGTTAAGATCTTTTCGAGCATTGAGGTGGTCTTTTGATTTGGTGTTGTCATTTAGCAATGTGTATATCGCATTATCACATACATTTTTTTCTAGATGCATCACATCAAGATTGTGACGCATTCTTTATAATTCTAATAGGGAAGTGGTAAACCCTAATTTTGTGGTTTATCTTGTATTGAATTTAGGGAATTTTATCAACTTTTTCCACATTTATTCACTAAAATAGCACAGTTTTGTAAATGCTCCTTTATTTGTGCTTAAGTGTGAAAACATGCTTTTTAGGTCATAAAATAGCTAAATTTAATTAAACTTTCTTCCATTCGATGCCTTGATATGTTTGTTAAGTAATTTCAGGTTTAGAAGGCAAAGATTTGATTGAGGGAATGAAGAAAAAGCATGTAAAAATGGAGAACTCATGAAAGAATGAAGGAATTGCTAAGCTGTCAATCCTGACCTCTTCGTACTAAATCGATCATAACGTGAGCTACAAAGGTCCAAATGAGACAGTTTTAGTTGCGTTAGAAAGCTAACATACGGAGCTTCAAAATGATATAAAATTTGCAATAGTTATCTGGCATTTAGGTGACGCGCACGCGTGCGTGTTTTTTTTTTTTGCAATATGAAAAATGCAATACTTAATATGAATGCTATGCATATTTCCAAGTTAAATCAAAACTCAAAAACGAACAAAATAGGCTAGAATTAAAACTGGAAAAAGGGACGATCATACCATGGTGGGTTGTCTCCCACCTAGCACTTTTAGTTAAAGTCCTTAAGTTGGAATTTGGTGAGCTCCTTGTTATGGTGGCTTGTGCTTGTATTCATCCAAAAATCTCAACCAATGTTTGGAATTCCAGTAGCCTCCGGGATCCCAAACTAGGCGCAGAAAGCCTTCAAGTAAGTTATAGCAAGTGACAAGGCCCCAAGTGTGTTGATTGCCAGAATGAACTCCGGGGTCCCAAATCTTGCTTTTGCACCCGTCTTCTTGTTGAGAAATATTGTTCCATCCGGGTGGTAAGCAGTCTGAATTCTTACTGAAGCAGCCAAATAACTTCCTAGACATATTCAGTTGAGCTCTACACCAACCTTTGCGTTTAAACTTAAAGCTTCCAACCATAATGAACCTTGTAGGTCAATTCTTACCACTGACCATCTTCCTCTTACTCTTAATGCCACAAAGAGCTCTAAGTTGACCATACATCTCCAGTAGCCCATATTCAAGTGGAATTAAAAAGCTAAGGGATATGAATTTTACCCACTTGAATGTTGTGAAGGATGATGGCAACTTAGGGGGAGGGGTTTCTAATGAACTTGGAAGCTCCACTTCTTTGTGTTCTTCTTTGACAACTACCACCTCTTTGCAAGGCTTCTTCAATATCAACCTCTTCCTCTTGGTAGCTTTCTTCCAATTCAATTTCTTCTTCATTGTTCACCAAGGGCATGGGAGGTTGTGCTTCTTCTTCTTTAATCTCCATGTCAAGTCCAATGGGAGAGGATTCAAATGTAGATAAGAATTCAATAATGATTGAATCCATCCATCTCTTGATCATCCCCTTCAAAGTCTTCAACCATGATATGCTTTGGAGGTTGTACACCTTCCTCAACATCAATTGCAAATGTCTTAGAAGGAGGATCTACGACTTGAGTTTCCCATGAAGGTTCTACATCTCCTAAGTCTTCAACCATTTCTTCCTCTTCAATGGCAGGCGTAGCTTCTTCCAATTGTTCCAATACAAAGTCGTGCTACTCACTATCCACTGGAGTTTCTAACTTCTCCTTCACGCCACGTTCTTCAGTAGATTCTCCACATGAAGCCATGGCGGTTTCTTGAATGTCCGAACGTCGGGAAGGTAATCGAATTATCGCTTGATCTAGTTGGCGAAGGGTTGCATGAAGTTTTTCCACTGCTTCCTTGAGACGATCCCTTGATTCTTGTTATGCTCGGCCATCATAAGTAGGATCATAGTGCTCTTGGATTGATGGATATGGAGATGGTGTATATTGAGGTGGTGGTTCTTGGGAGTAATTGGGTTGGAATTGGGGTGGTTTTATATATGGTTCATATGGCTCATAAGGTGGTTGGTATGGTGGTTGAGGGTTAGGATTATATGGAGGTGAATGGCGGAAAGGGGCTTGTGAGTATGGTGGTCCAAAGTCATGTTGAGGAGGGGTTCATAGGCATATGGTGGTGGTTGTTGATAATCAAAAGAGCACTCACCATAGCCATTACCTTGATATGCATCACAGAATGGTTGTTGATAGTCCATTGGAGGTGGTTGTTGCCATGAGAGTTGATCAAATCCTTGTGGCTCCTCCCATCTTTGATTTTTCCAACCTTATTGCCTGTTCTCATTGTAATCTCCTCTTTCTGCATCATAATTACAACCAGACTCATAGCCAAAGGGGTGAGAGTTCATGGTAGTAGGAGAAAATAGAAACAAAAACTAACAAAAAGAAAATATTTTGAAAAAGATTTGATTTTTGAAAAAAAAGATAAGATAAGATTTTGAAAAAGATATGATTTTTGAAAAAAAAAGAAAAGATATGATTTTTGAAAAAAAGATAAGATAAGATTTTGAAAAAGATATGTTTTTTTTTTAAAAAGATTTGAATTTTGAAATCTAAAACTAAGATAAGATAAGAAAAAAAATTTTAAAATAAAAATCTGAAATTTTTTTTTGAAAAATATTTACAATAACCAATAATAAGGCACACATTTGCAATTCTCCGACAATGACGCCATTTTGAAGAACTGAAGATTGATGGTTTAGAAGTTATAATAAATTCTCGTTGCAAGTATAGTTTCTAAACCAAGCAATCAACCTTTCTTACAAACGTTTTGGTTGTCACAAGTAACAAACCCAAATAAAATTTATAAACTGAAGTATTCAAACCTCGGGTCATCTTCTCAAGGAATTGCAGGGAAGTATGAATTATTATTGGTTGTGCAAAACAGTGTTTTGGGTTTTGAAAAGGTTTTGAACAAGAGAAATAAATTGCAGAAATTAATAAATTAATGACTAATAAAATTCTTGGCAATATATAAAAACTGGAAGTCCTATCCTAGTTATCCTTATCAATGGTGATAAGAATTATATGTTTACTACCACTAAGTCAACCTCTAACTATGAAGGTCAGTTAAGTGGACAAATTAATTTAAACCTAAAGTCCTAGTCAACTCCTTAAGGAAAGGCTAGAGTTATAGGAATCTAAATTAATCAGCAAGAATAATAATTATCAATCACGATGAATTTGACAACTCAAGAGTCACCAATTAATCAACCAAAGCCAATAGTAAATAATCTAAATTAAAAATAAGGAAAAGCAATCATGAGTCTGAAATACCTCAAATTATATTTCAATAAAGATGTCAATTCTAACATGGACAAGTTCATAAATCAAATTGGAAAGACAAATAAGAAGGGCATTGAACCTGTCATGAAGAGATAATCCCAATAAGATAAATCCTAATCCTAATCCTAAGAGAGAGGAGAGAACCTCTCTCTCTAAAAACTACATCTAAATCCTAAAACTATGTATGAATCCAGTATTCAGTCTCTAATCTCCATATGCTCATGAATGGATGAATTCCTCCATTTATAATCCTTCTATCTGTGTTCTCTGGGCTTGGATCTGGGCCAAAAAGGGGCCCAGAAATCGCTGAGGACGACTTCTGCACATTTTGCAGATCGCGCACGTCACGCGTCTGCGTGGGTCACGCGGTCGCGTCAACTGGAGTTTTGCTCTTCCACGCGGCCGCGTCAGTCATACGGCCGCGTCAGTTGTGTTTCGCAGGTCATGTGTTTGCCTCATCCATGCGCTCGCGTCGATTCTATTTTGAGTGAACCACGCGTTCGCGTTGTCAATGCGGACGCGTCACTACCAGTTTCTTCCAAGGACTCCAATTTGTGCTTTCCTTCCATTTTTGTATGTTTTTTTTCCATCCTTTAAGTCATTCCTGCCCTGTAATCTCTGAAATCACTTAACACACATATCAAGGCATCGAATGGTAATAAGAGAGGATTAAACATAGCAAAATTAAGACCAAAGTAGCATGTTTTCAATCATAGCATAGAATCAGGAAGGAAAATGTAAAACATGCAAATCATATTTATAAGTGGGTAAAGAGTTGATAAAAACCACTCAATTGAGCACAAGATAAACTATAAAATAGTGGTTTATCAACCTCCCCACACTTAAACATTAGCATGTCCTCATGCTAAGCTCAAGAGAAGCTATAAATAAGTGAAGAGGAATGATAGAGAGTATGCAATGCAACCTATCTATATGAATGCAATTACATGCAAAATGTTTCTACCTGCTTGGTTAAAAGTAAATAAGTTCTCCAAGGCAAATATGAACCAAAATCCACTAATTCAAATCGTACAATAAAAAGCAAGTAAACTTGTAAGAAGATAGCTCATGAAAGCAGGGAACATAGAATCAAGCATTGAACCCTCACTGGTAGTGTATATCACTCTAGTCTCTCAAGTGTATAGGGTAATTCACTCTACTATTCTCTAATCATGCTTTCTAAACTGTGTTCTTCATCTAACCAATCAACAAATATTTAGCATACCAATGCAAACATCATGAGGTATTTTTAGGGTTGTAATGGGGCTGGGTAAAGGTAAGGATGTATATATAAGGCTAAGTGAGCTAACAAAGTGAATCCTTGATTAGTCTAAGATCTCACCTAACATACACACTTTATATAATTTCAAAGTTCTTTACCTAGCTACCCAAATTTTTCCACTTTTGTATTGCATGCTCATGTATCAAACTTATTTTTGAATTTTGTCCCATGTGCATTGATTCTTTTTATTTTGCATTTGGGGTAATATATATATTTTTTTGTATCCCCTTATTTAATTACTTAATTTTTTTTCAATGCACATGGTAATTTAATTATTTTGATTTCACATGAGCATGCTTCCCAAATTTTCAAATAACTTATTCAATTTAATTCCCTACTTTTTTTTTTCATCCCATGTTCCCATAAAATTTCCCACACTTAAATTATACACAATATCTATCTTAAGCTAACTAAGGATTCAACTTGGGATTTTTATTTTATTTTTCTGCTTAAGGCTAGTAATGTGGTTATGAAATAGAAGGGGGTTAAAAGGCTCAAGGGGGCTAACAAAGATGGCATAAAAGGTAGGTTTTTTTGGGATAAGTGAGCAAAAATACAAATAATGACCTCAATCATATGCAAGCATGTAAATATACTAAACAATGGACATATAGACTGGAACAAAATCTAGATTGCAGTTATAGAGAAGAAAACATACAAGAATAAAATATTATGGTTAAATAATATAGCCATGCAATTAAGCTCAAATCTCACAGGTTGTGTGTTCTTTGGCTCAAAAACCATGTTCCAAATACAACTTCCAAACAAGTTTAACACAAATTTTTCAATTTAACTTAGTGAAATACTATAAAAATTTCTTGAAAAAGAAAATATTACTTCAACCAAGTAGTAACTAAATGCATAAAATCAAACAAACATGCAAATGCAACAATGAACAAACAAAGAAAATAGAGTATTGGTGTTGAAAAGAAGGTAACTAACTCCTGGAAGTCGGTATCGACCTCCCCACACTTAAAGATTGCACCGTCCTCGGTGCATGCTAAGATGTACAGGTGGATGGGTGGCTCCGCAGCTAGTGTTCTTTTTGTTCCTTTCCTTGCCAGTGGTTTGGGAGTAGCTTTCTCTTTACCTTTCTTGGTGGCCATTTGAAAAGGGAAAAAGAAAGTAACAAGTAAAGCTAGGGGATCCAGCAAGGAAGAGAACGGGAAAGGTGGTAATCAATGCACAGTAAAAAAGAATAACGTTAACACATGGTCATGACTACATGTGAAAAGTCATCAATGGAAATATAGCAAGTGCATGTGATGACAGTTAAATGCAAGATGTTTATTGGCATGCTGGCAAAGGCATGAGTAGCATAGATCAAGCATTCAATGTCCAAGTTAGATTACCAAGTCTTCCAAACTAACAATATGCTTGAAATAACAATTATATAAAAATTAATAAAATAGAAAAGGCTTTTGGGAAAAGCAAGCATTTAGAGTAGTAGATTAAAAGAAATCTAAAGATAGTGCACAATGCCATACGGGCTTTTTCACAAACACATAGCATGCATGGTAAATAAGGTATTGAAAGTATTAAATTGAACATGCAAGCACCCTTAAAAAAATAATATATAATTGTCAAACAATTCCTTAATAATCCACAAGCAAAATAATGACCCAAATAAATTTCCAACACCAATTAAAAGAAAAATAAGGAAAAAAAAGAAGGGAAAGAAAAGATTTAGATTTGGGGAAGAAAAGATAAGATATTTGGCTGATTTGGAAAACATGTGCAGCGCAGGCGACCCGAGCGCGTAGGGCATGCGGTCGCGTGGATAGCGCTTCGATGAAGTGACGCGAACGCGTGGGTCACGCATTCGTGTGAAGTGATTTGTGCCTCAGCGCGAGTGTAGCCTCACGGCCGCGCAACTCTCTGGTGAAAAACTTATTTTGCCAAAACGTTGGATGACGCGATCGTGTGGTGGACGCGATCGCGTGGTTGGCCTTGTTTTAAAAAACGATGCGGACGCGTGGGGCACGTGTTCGCGTGGTAGGGCTTGTGCTTCTAGCACGAGTCCAGCCTAATTCCAGCTCAACTTTCGGCCATACATCCTTTTTACGTCGAGTTTGAGGCACGCGTTCGGGCGGGTGACACGGACACGTGGGAGGCATTTTGCCCAAATGACGCTGACGCGTCAGTGATGCGGTCACGTGGATCAAATTGTGCCAAAGGCACGCCTCCATCCACGCTTTCGCATGACTCTCTGTTCAATTTGTTATCTTCCTAATGCACTTGTGACGCGAACGCGTCAACGACGCTTACGCGTTGCGTGCGTGTTTTTTTTTTTTTGCAATATGCAGAACGCAATGCTTAATATGAATGCTATGCATGATTCCAGGTTCAATCAAAACTGAAAAATGAATAAAATAGACTAGAATTAAAACTGGAAAAAGGGACGATCATACCATGGTGGGTTGTCTCCCACCTAGCACTTTTAGTTAAAGTCCTTAAGTTGGACATTTGGTGAGCTCCTTGTTATGGTGGCTTGTGCTTGTATTCATCCAAAAATCTCCACTATTGTTTGGAATTCCAGTAGCCTCCGGGATCCTAAACTAGGCGCAGAAAGCCTTCAAGTAAGTTAAAGCAATTGACTAGGCCCCAAGAGTGTTGATTGCCAGAATGAACTCCGGGGTTCCAAACCTTGCTTTTGCACCCGTCTTCTTGTTGAGCAATATTGTTCCATCCGGGTGGTAAGCAGTCTGAATTCTCACTGAAGCAGCCAAACAACTTCCTAGACACATTCAGTTGAGCTCTACACCAACCTTTGCGTTTAAACTTAACGCTTCCAACCATAATGAACCTTGCAGGATAATTTTTACCACTGACCATCTTCCTCTTACTCTTAATGCCACAAAGAGCTCTAAGTTGACCATCCGTCTCCAGTAGCCCATATTCAAGTGGAATTAGAAAGCTAAGTGATATGAATTTTACTCACTTGAATGTTGTGAAGGATGATGGCAACTTAGGGGGAGGGTTTTCTAATGAACTTGCAAGCTCTACTTCTTTGTGTTCTTCTTTGACAACTACCACCTCTTTGCAAGCTTCTTCAATATCAACCTCTTCCTCTTGGTAGCTTTCTTCCAATTCAATTTATTCTTTATTGTTCACCAAGGGCATGGGAGGTTGTGCTTCTTCTTCTTTAATCTCCATGTCAAGTCCAATGGGAGAGCATTCAAATGTAGATAAGAATTCAATGATGATTGAATCCATCTCTTGATCATCCCCTTCAAAGTCTTCAACCATGATATGCTTTGGAGGTTGTACACCCTCCTCAACATCAATTGCAAACGTCTTAGAAGGAGGCTCTACGACTTGAGTTTCCCATGGAGGTTCTGCATCTCCTAAGTCTTTAACCACTTCTTCCTCTTCAATGGCAGGCGTAGCTTCTTCCAATTGTCCAATACAAAGTCATCCTGCTCACTGTCCACTGAAGTTTCCAACTTCTCCTTCACGCCGCGTTCTTCAATAGATTCTCCACGTGAAGCCATGGGGGTTCCTTGAATGTCCGAACGTCGGGAAGGTAATCAAATTATCGCTTGATCCAGTTGGCGAAGGGTTGCATGAAGTTTTTTCACTGTTTTCTTGAGACGATCCCTTGATTCTTGTTGCGCTCGGCCATCATAAGTAGGATCATAGTGCTTTTGGATTGATAGATATGGAGATGGTGTATATTGAGGTGGTGGTTCTTGGGAGTAATTGGGTTGGAATTGGGGTGGTTTTATATATGGTTCATATGGCTCATAAGGTGGTTGGTATGGTGGTTGAGGGTTAGGATTATATGGAGGTGAATGGCGGAAAGGGGCTTGTGAGTATGGTGGTCCAAAGTCATGTTGAGGAGGGGGTTCATAGGCATATGGTGGTGGTTGTTGATAATCAAAAGAGCACTCACCATAGCCATTACCTTGATATGTATCACAGAATGGATGTTGATAGTCCATTGGAGGTGGTTGTTGCCATGAGGGTTGATCAAATCCTTGTGGCTCCTCCCATCTTTGATTTTTCCAAGCTTATTGCCTGTTCTCATTGTAATCTCCTCTTTCTGCATCATAATTACAACCAGACTCATAGCCAAAGGGGTGAGAGTTCATGGTAGTAGGAGAAAATAGAAACAAAAACTAACAAAAAGAAAAAAATTTGAAAAAGATTTGATTTTTGAAAAAAAGATAAGATAAGATTTTGAAAAAGATATGATTTTTGAAAAAAAACAAAAGATATGATTTTTGAAAAAAAGATAAGATAAGATTTTGAGAAAGATATAAATTTTTTTTGAAAAAGATTTGAATTTTGAAATCTAAAACTAAGATAAGATAAGATAAAAAATTTTAAAATAAAAATCTTGAAATTTTTTTTTTGAAAAATATTTATAATAACCAATAATAAGGCACATGTTTGCAATTCCCCGGCAATGGCGGCATTTTGAAGAACTGAAGATTGATGGTTTAGAAGTTATAATAAATTCTCGTTGCAAGTATAGTTTCTAAACCAAGCAATCAACCTTTCTTACAAACGTTTTGGTTGTCACAAGTAACAAACCCAAATAAAATTTATAAACCGAAGTATTCAAACCTCGGGTCATCTTCTCAAGGAATTGCAGGGAAGTATGAATTATTATTGGTTATGCAAAACAGTATTTTTGGGTTTTGAAAAGGTTTTGAACAAGAGAAATAAATTGCAGGAATTAATAAATTAATGACTAATAAAATTTTTGGCAAGATATGAAAACTGGAAGTCCTATCCTAGTTATCCTTATCAATGGTGATGAGAATTATATGTTTGCTACCACTAAGTCAACCTCTAACTATGAAGGTCAGTTAAGTGGACAAATTAATTTAATACCTAAAGTCCTAGTCCACTCCTTAAGGAAAGGCTAGAGTTATAGGAATCTAAATTAATCAGCAAGAATAATAATTATCAATCACGGTGAGTTTGACAACTCAAGAGTCACCAATTAATCAACCAAAGCCAATAGTAAATAATCTAAATTAAAAATAAGGAAAAGCAATCATGAGTCTGAAATACCTCAAATTATATTTAAATAAAGATGTCAATTCTAACATGGACAAGTTCATAAATCAAACTGGAAAGACAAATAAGAAGGACATTGAACCTGTCATGAAGAGATAATCCCAATAAGATAAATCCTAATCCTAATCCTAAGTGAGAGGAGAGAACCTCTCTATCTAAAAACTACATCTAAATCCTAAAACTATGTATGAATCCAGTATTCAGTCTCTAATCTCCATATGCTCATGAATGGATGAATTCCTCCATTTATAATCCTTCAATCTGTGTTCTCTTGGCTTGGATCTGGGCAAAAAAGGGGCCCAGAAATCGCTGAGGATGACTTTTGCATATTTTGCAGATCGCGCACAACACGCGTCCGCGTGGGTCATGCAGTCGCTCATCTGGAGTTTTGCTCTTCCACACGGTCGCGTCAGTCATGCGCCCGCGTCAGTTGTGTTTTGCAGGTCACGCGTTTGCCTCATCCATGTGCTCGTGTCGATTCTATTTTGAGCAAACCACGCATTCGCGTCGTCCATGCGGACGCGTCACTGCCAGTTTCTTCCAAGGACTCAAATTTGTGCTTTTCTTCCATTTTTGTATGTTTCCTTTCCATCCTTTAAGTCATTCCTGTCCTGTAATCTCTGAAATCACTTAACACACATATCAAGGCATCAAATGGTAATAAGAGAGGATTAAACATAGAAAAATTAAGATCAAAGTAGCATGTTTTCAATCATAGCATAGAATCAGGAAGGAAAATGTAAAACATGCAAATCATTTGAATAAGTGGGTAAAGAGTTGATAAAAACCACTCAATTGAGCACAAGATAAACCATAAAATAGTGGTTTATCATAAGGTAAACTAGAAATAATATCTACCTTTGTTGGGTCAACAGATATGTTGATATTAGAAGCAACATGTCCTAGAACAATACCTTGTTTTACCATAAAATGACACTTTTCAAAATTGAGTACAAGGTTTGAACTAGTACACCGTTCTAATACTCTAGCTAATCCAAGCAAAGGTCAAATGAATCACCATAGACACTAAAGTCATCCATAAAAACTTCCATATAATTCTCGAGAAAATCTGAGAAAATACTCATCATGCATCTTTGAAACGTATCCTGTGCATTACATAAGCCAAAAGGCATCCCCTTATATGCGTACGTTCCAAAGGAACACGTAAAAGTAGTTTTCTCCTGATCTTTCGGAGCTATATGAATTTGAAAATATCCTGTATAACCATCTAGAAAACAATAGTGCGATTTACCTGACAGGCGATCAAGCATTTGATCGATGAAGGGCAGTGGGTAGTGATCCTTGCGAGTGGCCAGGTTCAGACGTCTGTAGTCAATGCACACCCTCTAGGAATTTCACACTCTGGTAGCCATGAGTTCTCCATGCTCATTCTTTAATGTGGTAACGCCAGACTTCTTTGGGACTACCTGTACTGGGCTAACCCATTCATTATCCGAAATTGGATAAATGATGTCAGCTTTTAGCAGTCTGGTTACTTCCTTCTTTACCACTTCTAAAATAGTGGTGTTCAGCCGCCTTTGAGGTTGATGGATAGGCCTTGCTCCCTCCTCTAGAAATATCCGGTGCTTGTAAACCTGAGGGCTTATACCTACTATATCCGCCAAACTCCACCCAATTGCTTTCTTGCGTCTTTTCAGCACAATAAGCAGCTGCTCCTCTTGTTGGGGAGTGAGTTCCTTCGCAATGATAACTGGGAGCTTCTGATTGTCCTCAAGATAGGCATACTTGAGGTGGGGTAAAAGGGGCTTCAACTCCATTTTCAGCTCATGACTGGGCATCTGATCATTTGGAACCACTGCAGGTGGCAAGGTGTCTTTAGTTTACTTAGAGGGCTTCCCCACACTTGCACCTTGCTCGATGGTTGTTTCATCTGCTGTCTCTTAGTGTACTTCAGCTACAATCTCATCAATAATATCACACTGGAAGATGGAGTGATCTTCTGGTGGGTGCTTCATGGCTTCATCAAGGTTAAAGCTTACTGCTTTGCCATCTATCTCAAAAGAATACGTTCCTGAGAAGGCATCCAACTTGAACTTCGAAGTCTTTAGAAATGGCCTTCCAAGCAAGATGGAAGAAGGTCTGTCAGAGTCACTAGGGGGCATATCTAAAATGTAGAAGTCTATAGGAAATGTCAGCCCCTTGATGCTTACTAGAATGTCCTCCGCAATGCCAACCACTGAAATTATGCTCTTATCTGCCAAAACAAAATGTGCTGCCGACCTTTTCAAGGGTGGGAGCCTCAAGACATCATATACAGATAATGGCATAATATTCACACATGCACCTAAATCACACATGCAGTCAATAAATTGTACACCCCTATTGTGCAAGTAACCATGCATGGACCTGGATCCCTATATTTTTCAGGTATAGTACCCATTAAAGCAGAAATAGAGCTACCTAAAGGAATAGTTTCTAACTCATTAATTTTATCCTTATGCATGCACAAATCTTTTAGAAACTTATCATATTTAGGTACTTATCGAATGGCGTCAAAAAGGGGAATAGTTACCTCAACTATTTTGAACATTTCTACCATTTTGGGGTCTAGCTCCATTTACTTCTTTGTCCTCCTAGCAAGGTGTGGAAAAGGAATGGGGATGGCTTCCTCACAGCATCATCTTCCTTAGGTACTCCATTCCTTGGTCGAGCTACTTCTTTTGCAACTATACCTTGTACCTTATCCTCTTCTTCTACATCTTCTACCTCAACAACGTCTTCAACTTGAATATCTTCTTTTGAGCTTGGCTCCTCGGGACTCCTCTCTTGCAGTGTAGTGCCAGACCTTAAAGTAATGGCATTGATTCCACCTTTGCAGTTAGGTAAAGGTTGAGAAGGAAGTGCACTTGAGCTTGAAGGTTGATTGTTGAGGGTAGAAGGTGGTTCCAACTAGGAGATGAGAGCTTATAAAGTGGAGTTAAGACCATTTATGGTAGAGTTAAGTGTATTCTGAATGTCTTTTTGTCCTTGCACAATAGAGCGAAGCATCTTATCATTGGAAGAAGAAGAGGGGTAGGTAATTTGAGGGGCTTGTTGTTGGTTGAATTGAGGTTTTTGGGCTTGCCTTTGGTGAGGTGCTCTGTATGAAGGATTCTGCTGATTCCGATTTTGCTGATAGTTGTTGTTGTTATTCCATCTTTGACGTCCACCGTTGTCTCTGCCTCCTTGATTGTAATTGTCCCACCATCCTTGGTTGGAATTGTTTCTCCAACATTGGTTGTAGTTGTCATGCCAACCTTGATTGTAGTTGTCCTGCCAACCTTGATTGTAGTTGCCTCCTTGGCTAAAATTACCGCCTTGCTGATAGTATCCTTGGTTTGGACGGTCGAAGAAATTATGAGTAGCCGCCAAGGTATTGTCTTCTGGTTGGAGTTGAGGACATTCGTCAGTATAGTGAGAATATAAAGCACATATTTCACACACTCTCTGAGGGACTAACTGTTGACAATGTTGCTGTGGAGGAGGCGGAGGTTGTTGTTGATTAAGCTGGAGCTACTTCAGTATACTAGTCATCTCTCCCTGAGTCTTGGCGAGTGCAACTGTCTCACTGCTAGAGAAAACTTCCGTAATAGCCTTGGGATGATTGTTCCTCTACCTTGCATTTCGGGTAGACTCAGCCAGATCGGTGATCAGTTGCCATGCTTCTGTCACCGTCTTGTACTTCTTCAGAGAGTCATTACTCATAGCATCTAACGTAGTCTTGTCTTAAGGCTTCATACCTTTTGTGAAATAGCTAATCAACACTAACTGGTCAATCTTGTGGTGGGGACATGAGTCTAAGAGATTCCTGAAGCGTTTCCAATACTCGTAGAGAGTCTCTGATTTGCCTTGGATAATACAAGAAATTTCTTTCCTCAGTCTATCTGTAACCTCTGCTAGAAAGAACTTTTCCAGGAATTCCCTTCTGAGCAGATCCCAGTTTGTAACAACTGCTACAAGTTGAGTGTAGAACCACTCTTGCCTTTCCCTCAAGAGAAAACGGGAAGGTGTATAACCATATAGTAACCTCATCTGCACCATGCCACCTAGTAGTTGAGCAGGCTGTCTGAAAATCTCTGAGGTGCTTGATAGGCTCTTCAGCAGGTAAGCCATGAAACCTGGGCAGTAGATTGATCAGAGTGGTCTTTAGTTCAAAATGCGTAGCTAGATTTGGATGACGCACTTGATATGGCTGCAGCGTAAAGTTCGGAGCTCCTGCTTCCTAGAAAGTAATCCTTCTAGGCTCCGCCATAGTATTTGCACGTGAATCAACAGAATCAGTAGAAGAGGACTGGTGAATTAGTAGAAACCTCTTCACTATCCTCAGAGGCTAACCGACGCCGAGCTCGCCTAATACGTGAAATAGTTTTTTCGATCTCAAGATCAAACACGACTAAGCTTGAATCCGGTAGTGAACGTGTCATTCAATGAAAGAAACATATAGCTCATGGTAATAAAATATGAAAAGAAAAATGCAATTATGTAAATAAAATAAATATTTATACCAATTAATAATTTAGTACACTATTGGAACTCCCTGGCAACGGCGCTGAAAATTGACGGGCAGAAAATTGTCGATTAAGAATTTATAATAAAAGTAGCGTTGCGAGTACAGTTCTTAACCGGCGAAAATTCCACTTATCAATTTAGAAAGAGTTGTCACAATTAAGAATAAAATACTGGGAGTAGAATTCCCAAGTCGTTTCCCAACGAGTTGAAACAAGGTGCAAATTATTGATCAGGATTTTTTCTGAGAAATTTTTAGAGTTGAAAAATGGAAAAATAAATAATTGAAAATTATGCAAGTAGCAATTAACAAGAGATGTTGTATATTCAATTTAAAAAGCCTTGGCTAGGAGAAAATTAATTGGAGGTTCTATCCTCGTTGAATTTCTCAAGTGTAATAGTGAAAGTTGTTGTTCCAATTAGTTATCCTCTTGCAGTTGCAAAGGAAGGTCAATTGGGTACACTAACTCTAACTCACAAGTCCTAGCCCTTTCCTAGGGAAGGACTAGAGTTAGTGGTAATAGAGTTAGACAACAATTTCAAAGTTCAAATTAACACTTGAGTTTTCCAACTCAAAGAGTTCCAATTAATAAACTCCCAAGCCAAGTTGAGAGTTTTAAGTCATATCATGAATGCCATTTTTATATAACATGGAATAAGAGGAAATTAGAGACATGATAAATAAAATAAATTAACTAAAGAAAATTTTAAAGCTGATAATTAATCAAATGAATTCGGATAAGAAATTGAATTAAAACTGAAATTGGCTAATTATATTAATAAATATAAAATTAAGAAAATCATAACATGAATCCCAACAATTGAATGGAAAAACGCAAGAGTAAGGTAAGAGAAAAGCAAACTATAATGACGAAGACTTCCACTGAAGATAGTAGCAACTCTCTCTCAAGATCCAGTCCAAGCAAAAGTAAGAAAAATTATGAAAATATAAGAACCCTATAAGAGCACAAGGGAATGGATCTCGCATTGGCTAAGTGTGGGGAAGTCCCCCTTCCTAAGTCACCATCATCCAGCACAACATTCAAGTGGGTAAAACTTCTATCCCTAGGCTTTACTTTCTTACTTTAATATAGTTTGATTGAAAATGATGGTCAACTTAGAGCTCTTTGTGGAATTAAGAGTATGAGAGAGTTATGTAGTGGTTGGAAACATCACTCTAAGTTCATGATGGTTGCATGCTCAAAGTTGAATAGCAATGGGTGGTGTAGAATCAAATTGCATGGGTTGAGGAGAATGTTTGGATGCTTAATTGAGAATTCACAAGCCTTGTCACCCAGATTTAACTATGGTAGTCAACAAGAAAATGGGTGCAAGAACAAGGTTTGGGACCTCAGAATTCATTTCAACAATCAAAACTCTTGGGGCCTTGTCATTTACTTAAGCTTACTTGAAGGCTTTATGCACTTAATTTGGGATCCCGGTGGACATTGGAGATGCAAACATTGGTGGGAATTCAAGGATGAATTCAACCATAAGCCACCATAGCAAGGACCCCATCAATGGTCCAACTTAAGGACTTTAAATAAAAGTGCTAGGTGGGAGACACCCCACCATGGAAACCTCTTTCCGTTCTCTTGTAGATATAATCAATGAATGAATTGAGTTGATATTATAGGTAGTTTTGTCTTATTTTCTATACTCTTACACATATTGCTTTGTTTGATAGATTGTTTGTAGATTCATGTTTTGATTAGAATAGTTGTTGTAAAATTGTATTTTGCTTGAAGTGTAAGTTTTGTTTGTTTTGTATTAGTTAAAAAAATGCTTTTCTTCCTCCACTGCTTAGCACCTTCTATAGCACGCTCACCACGTCTTCTTTTCCCCTAACTTTTGCCTCTTCTTTTTTACCAAATGTGACATTGATGTCCTTGACTTGCTCAAGTATATCAAGACCATATAACTAGTGCACGAAATTGTGAACATCAACAATGGCGCCAAAGACTTGGAGCTCTCAAACGTGAATCATACTTTGTCACAACTTCACACAACTAACCAGCAAGTGCACTGGGTCGTCCAAGTAATACCTTCCGTGAGTAAGGGGTCGATCCCACGGAGATTGTCGGTATGAAGCAAGCTATGGCCATCTTGTAAATCTCAGTCAGGCGGATAAAAAATGGTTATGGAGTTTGATCATTTAAAATATAAATAAAACGTAAAATAAAGATAGAGATACTTATGTAAATCATTGGTGGGAATTTCAGATAAGTGTATGGAGATGCTTTGTTCCTTCTGAATCTCTACTTTCTTACTGCTTTCATCCAATCATTCTTACTCCTTTCTATGGCAAGCTGTATGTAGGGCGTCACCGTTGTCAATGGCTACTTCCCATCCTCTCAGTGAAAATGGTCCAAATGCTCTGTCACAGCATAGCTAATCATTCGTCGATTCTCGATCATGTCGGAATAGGATCCATTGACCCTTTTGCGTTTGTCACTACGCCCAACACTCGCAAGTTTGAAGCTCGTCACAGTCATTCAATCCCTGAATCCTACTCGGAATACCATAGACAAGGTTTAGACTTTCCGGATTCTCAATAATGCTACCAATGGATTCTAGCTTATACCACAAAGATTCTGATTAAGGAATCCAACAGATACACACTCTAGCTCTCGCTTGTAGAACGAAAGTGATTGTCAGGCACGCGTTCATAAGGACGGATGATGATGAGTGTCACAAATCATCACATCCATCAGGTTGAAGTGTAGCGAATATCTTAGAATAAGAATAAGCTTGAATTAAATAGAAGAACAATAGTAATTGCATTAATTCTCGAGGTACAGCAGAGCTGCACACTTTAATCTATGGTGTGTAGAAACTCCACCATTGAAAATACACAAGTGATGGTCCAGGCATGGCCGAATGGCCAGCCCCTATGAAGGTCTAAAATCGTATACACTGATTAAAGATCTGTCCAAAGACAAGACTAGACTCTGTTCTAAGGACTAAACGCCCAAAGATGAAAATACAATAGTAAAAAGTGCTATTTATACTAAACTAGCTACTAGGGTTTATAGAAATAAGTTTAAGTGTAGAAATCCACTTCCGGGGTCCACTTTGGCGTGTGCTTGGGCTGAGCTTGAGCTTTGCACATGCAGAGGCTTCTCTTGGGGTTAAACGCCAAGTTGTAACGTGTTTTTGGCGTTTGACTCTGGTTTGTGACGTGTTTCTGGCGTTTTACTCCAGAATGCAGCATGGAACTGGCATTGAACGCCAGTTTGTGTTGTATAAGCTCAAACAAAGTATGGACTATTAAATATTGCTGAAAAGCCCTAGATGTCTACTTTCCAGCGCAATTGAGATCGCACCATGTGGAGTTCTGTAACTCCAGAAAAGCCATTTCGAGTGCAGGGAGGTCGGAATCCAACAGCATCAGCAGTCCTTTTTCAGCCTGAATCAGATTTTTGCTCAGGTCCCTCAATTTTGGCTAGAAAATACCTGAAATCACAAAAAAAATACACAAACTCATAATAAAGTTCAGAAATGTGAATTTTGCATAAAAACTAATAAAAACATCCCTAAAAGTAGCTGGATCCTACTAAAAACTACCTAAAAATAATGCCAAAAAGCATATAAATCATCCGCTCATCACAACACCAAACTTAAATTGTTGCTTGTTCCTAAGCAACTGAAAATCAAATAGGATAAAAAGAAGAGAATATACTATAAATCTCAAAATATCAATGAATATTAGTTCTAACTAGATGAGCAGGACTTGTAGCTTTTTGCTTCTGAACAGTTTTGGCATCTCACTTTATCCTTTGAAGTTTAGAATGATTGGCATCCATAGGAACTTAGAGTTTAGATTGTGTTATTGATTCTCCTAGTTAAGTATGTTGATTCTTGAACACAGCTACTTTTATGAGTCTTGGCCATGGCCCTAAGCACTTTATTTTCCAGTATTACCACCGGATACATAAATGCCACAGACACATGACTGGGTGAACCTTTTCAGATTGTGACTCAGCTTTTCTAAAGTCCCCAGTTAGAGGTGTCCAGAGCTCTTAAGCACACTCTTTTTGCTTTGGATCACGACTTTAACCACTCAGTCTCAAGTTTCATTTGGACATGCATGCCACAAGCACATGGTTAGGGACAACTTGATTTAGCCGCTTAGGCCTAGATTTATTTCTTTGGGCCCTCCTATCCATTGATGCTCAAAGTCTTGAATCCTTTTTACCCTTGCCTTTTGGTTTTAAGGGCTATTGGCTTTTTTTGCTTGCTTTTTCTTTTTCTTTTTTTTTTGCCATTTTTTTTCACAAGCTTTTGTTATTCACTGCTTTTTCTTGCTTCAAGAATCAATTTTATGATTTTTCAGATTATCAATAACATTTCTCTTTTTCATCATTCTTTCAAGAGCCAACAATTTTAACATTCATAAACAACAAGATAAAAAATATGCACTATTCAAGAATTCATTCAGAGAACAAAAAGTATTGTCACCACATCAATATTATTAAACTAATTTCAAGGATGAATTCGAAACTCATGTACTTCTTGTTCTTTTGTATTAAAAACATTTTTCATTTAAGAAAGGTGAAGGATTCATGGAATTATTCATAGCCTTAAGACATAGAAACTAGACACTAATGATCATGTAATAAAGACACAAACATAGACAACCATGAAGTTCAAAAACCAAAAAGCAGAGAGATAAGAACAAGGAAGTTAAGGAATGAGTCCACCTTAGTGATGGTGGCGCCTTCTCCTTGAAGGACCAATGGTGTTCTTAAGCTCCTCTATGTCTCTTCCTTGCCTTTGTTGCTCCTCCCTCAAAGCTCTTTGATCTTCTATAATCTCATTGAGAATGATGGAGTGTTCTTGGTGTTCTACCCTTAATTGGTTCATGTCATCACTCAATCCTTCTAGAGAAGTGTTGAGTTATTCCCAATAGTTGTTTGGAGGAAAATGCATCCCTTGAGGCATCTCAGGGATTTTTTGATGATGAGCTTCCTCATGCATCTCTTGAGATCCATGAATGGCTCTCTTGTTTGCTCCATCCTTTTCTTAGTGATGGGCTTGTCCTCTTCAATGAGGATGTCTCCTTCTATGACAACTCCAGCTAAGTAGCATAGATGGCAAATGAGATGAGGAAAAGCTAGCCTTGCCAAGGTGGAGGGCTTTTCGGCTACTTTGTATAGTTCTAGAGAGATGACTTCATGAACTTTTACTTCCTCTCCAATCATGATGCTATGGATCATGATGGCCCGATCCACAGTTACTTCGGATCGGTTGCTAGTGGGGATGATGGAGTGTTGGATGAACTCCAACCATCCTCTTGCCACAGGCTTAAGGTCCAGTCTTCTCAATTGAATCGGCTTGCTTTTTGAGTCTCTTTTCCATTGAGCTCCTTCCACACATATGTCCATGAGGACTTGGTCAAACCTTTGATCAAAGTTGACCCTTCTAGTGTAGGGGCGTGCATCTTCTTACATCATAGGCAAGTTGAATGACAACCTTACGTTCTTCAGACTGAAATCTAAGCATTTTCTCCGAACCATTGTAAGCCAATTCTTTGGGTTTGGGTTCATGATTTGATCATGGTTCCTAGTGATCCATGCGTTTGCATAGAACTGTTAAGCCATTAAGATTCCAACTTGTTGAATGGGGTTGGTAAGAACTTCCCAACCTTTTCTTTGGATCTCATGTCGGATCTCCGGATACTCATTTTTTTTAGCATGAAAGGGACCTCAGGGATCACCTTCTTCTTGGCCACAACTTCATAGAAGTGGTCTTGATGGGCTTTTGAGATGAATCTCTCCATCTCCCATGACTCGGAGGTGAAAGCTTTTGTCTTCCCTTTCCTCTTTCTAGAGGTTTCTCCGGCCTTAAGTGCCATCAATGGTTATGGAAAAACAAAAAAGCTATGCTTTTACCACACCAAACTTAGAATGTTGCTCGTCCTCGAGCAAAAAAAGAAAGAATAGATGAAGAAGAAGAAGAGATGGAGGATAGGAAGAGTGGTGTAGGTTTCGGCTAAGGGGGTGAAGAGAGGTTGGTGTTATGTGAAAATGAAGAAGTATGGAGGCGTTTATATAGTAGAGGGAGAGGGGTTTATGGTTCGGTCATGTATGGTGGGTTTGGGTGGGAAAGAGATTTTGAATTTTGAAGGTAGGTGGGGTTTATGGGGAAGAGAGGATGGATGTGAGTGGTGAGAGGTAATGGGGAAGGGTGATTGAGGTGATTGGTGAATGATGTTTTGGGAAGAGTGTTATGAAAAGGTGTGAGGGAAAAGGGAGAAGGTAGGTGGGGATCCTGTGGGGTCCACAGATGCTGAGGTGATTCTGTGGGGTTCACAGATCTTGAGGTGTCAAGGATTTTTCATCCCTACACCCTTTAGGCGTGTAAAATGCCCTCTGTATGCAATCCTGGCGTTTAACGCCAGACTGATGCTTGTTTCTGGCATTAAACGCCAGTTCTATGCTTGTTTCTAGCGTTTAACGTCACTTTGCTGCTTGTTTCTGGCGTTTAACGCCAGCTTTCCTCAGGGTGTGCTTTTTCTTTTGCTGTTTTTATTCTGTTTTTAATTTTTGCAATTGTTTTGTGACTCCACATGATCATAAACCTGATAAAACATAAAAGAACAATAGAAATATAGATAAATAAAAATTGGGTTTCCTCCTAATAAGTGCTTCTTTAATGTCAATAGCTAGACAGTGAGCTCTTATGGAGATTCACAGATCATCAGAGCATTGTTGGGACCTCCCAACACCAAACTTAGAGTTTGAATGTGGGGGTTCAACACCAAACTTAGAGTTTGGTTGTGGCCTCCCAACACCAAACTTAGAGTTTGATTGTGGGGGCTTTGTTTGACTCTGTATTGAGAGAAGCTTTTCATGCTTCCTCTCCATGGTTGCAGAGGAAGATCCTTAAGCTTTAAACACAAGGTAGTCCCCATTCAATTGAAGGACTAGCTCTCCTCTGTCAACATCAATCACAGCTCCTGTTGTGGCTAGGAAGGGTCTTCCAAGAATGATGGATTCATTCTCATCCTTCCCAGTGTCTAAGATTATGAAATCAGCAGGGATGTAAAGGCCTTTAACCTTCACTAACATGTCCTCTACCAATCTATAAACTTGTTTTATTGACTTGTCTGCCATCTCTAATGAGATTCTTGCAGCTTGTACCTCAAAGATCCCCACTTTCTCCATTACAGAGAGTGGCATAAGATTTATACCGGACCCCATGTCACATAGAGCCTTCTCAAAGGTTATGGTGCCTATGGTACAGGATATTAAAAATTTACCAAGATCTTGTTTCTTTTGAGGTAGAGTTTGCTGAACCCATGTATCTAGTTCACTGATGAGCAAGGGAGATTTACCTTCCCAAGTCTCATTACCAAATAACTTGGCATTCAGCTTTATGATGGCTCTAGATATTGAGCAACTTGCTCTTCAGTTACATCTTCATCCTCTTCAGAGGAAGAATAGTTCTCAGAGCTCATGAATAGCTGAAGGATGTTTAATGGAATCTCTATGGTCTCTATATGAGCCTTAGATTCCTTTAGGTCCTCAATAAGGAACTCCTTTCTGTCTGGGGGATGTCCCATGAGGTCTTCCTCATTGGGATTCACGTCCTCCCGTTCCTCTTTGGATTCGGCCATTTTGATAATATCAATGGCCTTGCACTCTCTTTTTGGATTCTCTTCTGTATTGCTTGGGAGAGCACTAGGAGGAGTTTCAGTGATTTTCTTACTCAGCTGACCCACTTGTGCCTCCAAGTTTCTAATGGAGGACCTTGTTTCATTCATGAAACTTAAAGTGGCCTTAGATAGATCAGAGACTATGTTTGCTAAGCTAGAGGGGCTCTGATTAGAATTCTCTATCTGTTGCTGAGAAGATGATGGAAAAGGCTTGCCATTGCTAAACCTGTTTCTTGCACCATTATTAAAGCCTTGTTGAGGCTTTTGTTGATCCTTCCATGAGAAATTTGGATGATTTTTCCATGAGGAATTATAGGTGTTTCCATAAGATTCACCCATGTAATTTACCTCTGCCATTGCAGAGTTCTCAGGATCATAAGCTTCTTCTTCAGAAGATGCCTCTTTAGTACTGTTGGATGTATTTTGCCATCCATTCAGACTCTGAGAAATCATATTGACTTGCTGAGTCAACATTTTGTTCTCTGCCAATATGGCATTCAGAGCATCAATTTCAAGAACTTCTTTCCTCTGAGGCGTCCCATTACTCACAGGATTCCTCTCAGAGGTGTACATGATTTGGTTATTTGCAACCATGTCAATGAGTTCTTGAGCTTCTGCAGGCGTTTTCTTTAGGTGAATGGATCCACCTGCAGAATGGTCCAGTAACATCTTAGAAAGCTAAGATAGACCATCATAGAATATATCTAAAATGGTCCATTCTGAAAGCATGCCAGAAGGACCCTTTTTGGTCAACTGTTTGTATCTTTCCCAAGCTTCATAGAGGGATTCACCATCTTTTTGCTTGAAGGTCTGAACATCCACTCTAAGCTTGCTCAGCTTTTGAGGAGGAAAGAACTTGGCCAAGAAGGCCGTGACCAGCTTATCCCAAGAGTCCAGGCTATTTTTAGGTTGTGAGTCCAAACATGTTCTAGCTCTGTCTCTTACAGTAAAACTAACTAATTGACTTTTTGTTTGTTTCTTATCTTTTTCAAAACTACCTAACTACTTTTCTCTCTCTAATTTTTGAAAAGATGAGAAGTTAGAAAAGATTTTGAAATTGATTTTGAAAAAGATATGATTTAGAAAAAAGGATATTTTGAAAAGATATGAATGGAAAAGATATTTTGGAAAAGATTTGATTTTTAAAATTAAAATTGATTACTTGACTAACAAGAAACTAAAAGATATGATTCTATCACATTGAACCTTTCTTAACAAGAAAGTAACAAACTTCAAATTTTTGAATCAATCACATTAATTGTTAGTAAAGTTTTCAAAATTTTGAAATGAAATTAAGAAAAAGATTTTGAAATTACTTTTTAAAATTTTTGAAAAATAATAAGAAAAATAAAAAAGATTTGATTTTTGAAAAAGATTTTGAAAAGATAAGATTTTAAAAAATGAAATCTTGGCTTGACTAATAAAAAACAACTTATTTTAAAATTTTTTGACTAAGTCAACCCAAAGATTTCGAAAATTATGAGAGAAATAAGAAAAAAATATTTTTTGATTTTTGAATTTTTAATGATGAGAGAGAAAAACATAAATATGACCCAACACATAAAAATTATGGATCAAAACACATGATGCATGCAAGAACACTATGAATGTCAAGATGAACACCAAGAACACTTTAAAGATCAAGATGAACATCAAGACTTATTTTTGAAAAATTTTCAAGAAAAGAAAAACATGCAATACACCAAACTTAGAAATTTTCAATGCTTAGACACTATGAATGCAAAAATGCATATGAAAAACAACAAAAAACACAAAACAAGAAAATATGAAGATCAAACAAGAAGACTTACCAAGAACAAATTGAAGATCATGAAGAACACCATGCATGAATTTTTCGAAAAAATGCATAAATTTTAAAAACATGCAATTGACACCAAACTTAAAAATTGACATTAGACTCAAATAAGAAACACAAAATATTTTTGGTTTTTATGATTTTATTAATTTCTTTTTTTATTTTTTTTTTGGATTTTTCTAAAATTAATTTGGAAAAACGAAAAAGAAGAAAGATTTTTGAAAACTTTTTGAAAAGAAAATTACCTAATTTGAGCAACAAGATGAACAGTCAGTTATCCAAACTTGAACAATCCCCGGCAATGGCGCCAAAAACTTGGTGTTGTTGTCGGAATCTTGAATAATCGCTGGCTTCAAACTTAAACAATCCCCGGCAACGGCGCCAAAAACTTGGTGCACGAAATTGTGATCATCAACAATGGCTCCAAAGACTTGGAGCTCTCAAACGTGAATCACACTTTGTCACAACTTCGCACAACTAACCAGCAAGTGCACTGGGTCATCCAAGTAATACCTTATGTGAGTAAGGGTCGATCCCACGGAGATTGTCGGTATGAAGCAAGCTATGCACTGGGTCATCCAATCATTCTTACTCCTTTCTATGGCAAGCTGTATGTAGGGCGTCACTGTTGTCAATAGCTACTTCCCATCCTCTCAGTAAAAATGGTCCAAATGCTCTGTCACAGCACTGGTAATCATCTGTCGATTCTCGATCATCTCGGAATAGGATCCATTTATCTTTTTGTGTTTGTCACTATGCCCAACACTCGCGAGTTTGAAGCTCGTCACAGTTATTCAATCCCTGAATCCTACTCGGAATACCACAGACAAGGTTTAGACTTTTTGGATTCTCAAGAATGCTACCAATGGATTCTAGCTTATACCACGAAGATTCTGATTAAGGAATCCAAGAGATACACACTCTAGCTCTCGCTTGTAGAACAGAAGTGATTGTCAGGCACGCATTCATAAGGACGGATGATGATGAGTGTCATGGATCATCACATCCATCAGGTTGAAGTGCAGCAAATATCTTAGAATAAGAATAAGCTTGAATTGAATAGAAGAACAATAGTAATTGCATTAATTCTCGAGGTACAGCAGAGCTCCACACCTTAATGTATGGTGTGTAGAAACTCCACCGTTGAAAATACATAAGTGATGGTCCAAGCATGGCCGAATGGCCAGCCCCCATGAAGGTCTAAAATCGTATACACTGATTAAAGATCCATCCAAAGACAAGACTAGACTCTGGTCTAAGGACTAAACATCAAAAGATGAATATACAATAGTAAAAAGTCCTATTTATACTAGACTAGCTATTAAGGTTTACAGAAATAATTCTAAGTGCAGAAATCCACTTCCGGGGCCCACTTTTGCGTGTGCTTGGGCTGAGCTTAAGCTTTACACGTGCAAAGGCTTCTCTTGGGGTTAAACGCCAAGTTGTAACGTGTTTTTGACATTTAACTCTGGTTTGTGACGTGTTTCTGGCGTTTTACTCTAGAATGCAGCATGGAACTGGCGTTGAATGCCAGTTTGCGTCATTTAAGCTCGAACAAAGTATGAAGTATTATATATTTCTGGAAAGCCCTGGATGTCTACTTTCCAACATAATTAAAAGCGCGCCATTTGGAGTTCGGTAGCTCCAGAAAATTCATTTCGAGTGTAGGGAGGTCAAAATCCAACAACATAAGCAGTCCTTTTTCAGCCTGAATCAGATTTTTGCTCAAGTCCCTCAATTTCAGCCAGAAAATACCTGAAATCACAGAAAAACACACAAACTCATAGTAAAGTCTAGAAATATGAATTTTGCATAAAACTAATAAAAATATCCCTAAAAGTAGCTGGATCCTACTAAAAACTACTTAAAAACAATGCCAAAAAGCGTATAAATTATCCTCTCATTAATAACCTCTTCGGTGGATTGGAAAATTCTTGCTCTCCATTGAATCGAACCATATTCAATCTAAACCGGTGCCTTTGATTAAGAAAATGACGATGTCCTATGAAACATGATTTTCTACTACGGAGAAGTTAAAAAGGAACAGAGTCGAAGTTACAAGATGGACAAGCAAGTCCAGTGTACATGTTCCACCCGGAGAGAATTCCTAACCCAGAAAAGTCACTTATAGTCCACATCAACGCCGCATGCAATTTGAACGGATTTTTCTCAAAAGAATCATATGCATCCACGCCCTCATTCCATAACTCTTTTAACTCTTTGATCAACGATTGTAAGTAGACATCTATATTATTTCCTAGCATCTTTTTTCCAGGAATTATCATTGAAAGAATAAAAGACGTCCGCTTCATCCAAATCCAAGTAGTGTTGTAAGGAATAAGAATAACTGGCCAGGTACTAGAATTTGCATTCATACTATGATAGGGATTAATACCATCAGTAGCTAATGCCAAACGTATATTTCATGGATCCTCTGCGAATAAAGTATTTTTTAAATCAAACATCTTCCAAGATTCTGAATCTCTAGGATGCGTCATTACATCATCTTCCTTAGGAGCAACATCATGCCATCTTATGGCCTCGGCTGTCTTTGAAGACAAAAATAACCTTTGCAAACGAGGTTTTAGTGGAAAGTAACAAAGAACTTTAGCAAGCACCTTCTTCCTAATATTCCCATCATTTGATTCTTGAATCTCACCACCCTTTGTATCTAGTTTCCATCTAGACCTACTGCAAACTTTACATATTTCTTTCTCCTTGTCTTCTGATGAGCGGATAATTTATACGCTTTTTGGCATTGTTTTTAGGTAGTTTTTAGTAAGTTCAAGCTACTTTTAGGGATGTTTTCATTAGTTTTTATGTTAAATTCACATTTTTGGACTTTACTATGATTTTGTGTGTTTTTTTGTAATTTCAGGTAATTTCTGGCTGAAATTGAGGGACTGCTGATAGGAGGCTGACAAAGGACTGCTGATGCTATTGGAATCTGACCTCCCTGCGCTCGAAATAGATTTTCTGGAGCTACAGAACTCCAAATGGCGCACTCTCAACGGCGTTAGAAAGTAAACATCTAGAGCTTTCCAGAAATATATAATAGTCCATACTTTATTTGGGAATTGATGACGTAAACTGGCGCTCAACTCCAGTTCCATGTTGCTGTCTGGAGTAAAACGCCAGAAACACGTCACGACCCGGAGTTGAACGCCCAAAACACGTTACAACTTGGTGTTCAACTCCAAAAGAAGCCTCAGCTCGTGGATAGATCAAGCTCAGCCCAAACATACACCAAGTGGGTCCCGGAAGTGGATTTATGCATCAATTACTTACTCATGTAAACCCTAGTAGCTAGTCTAGTATAAATAGGATAATTTACTATTGTATTAGACATCTTTGGTCTCAGTTTTGTTTTATTCTTCATCTGAGGAGACTATTGATCACTAGACCGGGCGCATATCTCTTGGATTCCTTAAACAGAATCTTCGTGGTATAAGCTAGAATTGATGGCGGCATTCATGGGAATCCGGAAGGTCTAACCTTGTCTATGGTATTCCGAGTAGGATTCCAGAATTGAATGACTGTGACGAGCTTCAAACTCCTGAAGGCTGGGCGTTAGTGACAGACGCAAAAGAATCAAGGGATTCTACTCCAACCTGATTGAGAATCGACAGATGATTAGCCGTGCTGTGACAGAGCATTTGGACTTTTTTTACTGAGAGGATGGGATGTAGCCATTGACAACGATGATGGCCTACATACAGCTTGCCATAGAAGGGAGTGATAAAATTGGATAAAAGCAGTAGGAAAGCAGAGATTCAGGAGGAGCACAGCATCTCCAAACGCCTATCTGAAATCCCCATCATTGGATTACATGAGTAACTTTATCTTTATTTTATGTTTATTTACTATTATTTGATTTTCAAAAATCCATAATCAATTACTATCTGCCTGACTGAGATTTACAAGATGACTATAGCTTGCTTCATACCAACAATCTCTGTGGAATCGACCCTTACTCACGTAAGGTTTATTACTTGGATGACCCAGTACACTTGCTGGTTAGTTGAACGGAGTTGTGTCCACACATAGCAAAGAGCCATTATAATTATTCCATACAACAATAAAGAGTACAACATTGGTGATCACAATTTTGTCCACCAAGTTTTTGGCGCCATTGCCGGGGATTGTTCGAGTATGGACAACTGACGGTTCATCTTGTTGCTCTGATTAGGTAATTTTCTTTTTATTTTCTTTTCAAAAAAGTTTTCAAAAATAAAAAATATTTTGTGTTTCTTGTTTGAGTCTTGAGTCAAATTTTAAGTTTGGTGTCAATTGCATGCTTTAAAAATTTTTCTTGCATTTTTTTCGAAAATTCATGCTTTCATAGTGTTCTTCATGATCTTCAAGTTGTTCTTGGTAAGTCTTCTTGTTTGATCTTGATGTTTTCTTGTTTTGTATCTTTTGTTGTTTTTCATATGCATTTTTCGTTTGTTGGAGTCCATGCATTAAAGATTTCTAAGTTTGGTGTCTTGCATGTTTTCTTTGCATCAAAAATTTTTCAAAATTATGTTTTTGATGTTCATCATGATCTTCATAGTGTTCTTGGTGTTCATCTTGACATTCATAGTGTTCTTGCATGCATTCTTTGTTTTGATCCATAAAGAAAAGAGAAAAACACAAAAATGACGTTTTTAATTTTTCTCTCTCATCATTAAAAATTCAAAAATCAAAAAATATCTTTTCCCTATTTTTCTCCAAATTTTCGAAAATTTGAGTTGACTCAGTCAAAAAAATTTAAAATTAGTTGTTTCTTACAAGTCAAGTCAAATTTTCAATTTTAAAAATCTTATCTTTTCAAAATCTTTTTCAAAAATCATATCTTTTCAACTTTATCTTTGTTTTTCGAAAATTTTCAAAAAAAAATATTTTTCAAAATTTTTCAAAATCTTTTTCTTATCTTTTACATCATATTTTCGAAAATATAATCAATAATTAATATTTTGATTCAAAAATTTGAAGTTTGTTACTTTCTTGTTAAGAAAGGTTCAATCTTTAAATTCTAGAATCTTATCTTTTAATCAATTTTAATTTTAAAAATTAAATCTTTTTCAAAATATCTTTTCTTAAAAATCTTATCTTTTTGTCTTATCTTTCTATCTTATCTTTTTATCATATCTTTTTCAAAATTTTATCTTTTTCGAAAATTTGATTTCAAAATATCTTATCTAAATCTTATGATCTTTTCAAATTTGATTTTAATATCTTTTTCAACTAACTATTTGACTTTTGTTTGTTTCTTATGTTTTTCAAAACCAACTAACAACCTATCCCTCTCTAATTTTCGAAAATACCTCTCTCTTTTTCAAAAATTCTTTTTAATTGTTTTAAATTCTAATTTTAATTATATCTTATCTTTAATTTTCGAAAATCACTAACCACTTTTTTAAAATTATTTTCGAAATTCTATATCTCTCCTTCTTCTATTTATTTATTTATTTACTAACACTTCTCTTCACCTCTTTTCATCTCAAATCACTACCTCTATCCTTAACCATTCTTCTTCACTCTTCTTCCATTCCTTCTTCTACTAACAACAAAGGATCTTCTTCTCTGTGACATAGAGGATTCCCCTTTCTTTTCTTGTTCTCTTCTTCCCTATATGAGCAGGAACAAGGAAAAAGACACTCTTGTTGAAGTTGATCCAGAACCTGAAAGGACTCTGAAGAGGAAACTAAGAGAAG
>NC_029776.3:75440734-75443574 GCF_000817695.3 Arachis duranensis | reverse complement strand
AAGGAGCTCAATGGAAAAGAGACTCCAAAGGCAAGCCGGTTCAACTAAGAAGACTGGACCTCAAGCCTATGGCTAGAGGGTGGTTAGAGTTTATTCAACGCTCCATCATCCCCACTAGCAACCGATCTGAAGTTACTGTGGATCGGGCCATCATGATTCATAGCATCATGATTGGAGAGGAAGTAAAAGTTCATGAAGTCATCTCCCATGAATTCTACAAAATAGCCAAAAAGTCCTCCACCATGGCAAGGCTAGCTTTTCCTCATCTTATTTGCCATTTATGTCACTCAGCTGGAGTTATCATAGAAGGAGACATCCTCATTGAAGAGGATAAGCCCATCACCAAGAAGAGGATGGAGCAAGCAAGAGAGACCCTCCACGGATCTCAAGAGATGCATGAGGAAGCTCATCATCAAGAAATCCCTGAGATGCCTCAAGGGCTGTACTTTCCTCCCAATAACTATTGGGAATAACTCAACACTTCCCTAGAAGATTTGAGCTACAATGTGGAACAATTAAGGGTGGAACATCATGAGCACTCCATCATTCTCCATGAAATAAGAGAAGATCAAAGAGCAATGAAGGAGGAGCAACAAAGGCAAGGAAGGGACATAGAAGAGCTTAACGACATTGTTGGTCCTTCAAGAAGAAAACGCCACTAAGGTGGATTCATTTCTTGTTCTTACTTTTCTGCTGTTCGGTTTTTATATTATATGTTTATCTATGTTTTGTGTCTCTACTTCATGATCATTAGTGTTTAGTAACTATGTCTTAAAGTTATGAATAATTCCATTAATCATTCACCTCTCTTAAATGAAAAATGTTTTTAATTCAAAAGAACAAAGAAGTACATGAATTCTGAATTTGTCCTTGAATTTAGTTTAATTATATTGATGTGGTGACAATACTTTTTGTTTTCTGAATGAATGCTTAAATAGTGCATATTTTTGATCTTGTTGTTTATGAATGTTAAAACTGTTCGCTCTTGAAAGAATGATGAACAAAGAGAAATGTTATTGATAATCTGAAAAATCATGAAATTGATTCTTGAAGCAAGAAAAAGCAGTGAAAAACAAAAGCTTGCGAAAAAAAATATGGCAAAAAAATAGAAAGAAAAAGAAATAGCAAGCAGAAAAAGCCAATAGCCCTTAAAACCAAAAGGCAAGGGTAAAAAGGATCCAAGGCTTTGAGCATCAATGGATAGGAGGGCCCAAGGAAATAAAATCAAAGCCTAAGCGGCTTTCACTTGTGTATTTTCAACGGTGGAGTTTCTACACACCATAGATTAAGGGTGTGGAGCTTTGCTGTACCTCAAGCTTCAATGCAATTACTATTATTTTCTTTCCAATTCGAATTATTCCTATTCTAAGATATTCGTTGCACTTCAACTTGATGAATGTGATGATTCGTGACACTCATCATCATTCTCACCTATGAACACGCGTGACTGACAACCACTTCCGTTCTGTGGTGCACGAAATTGTGATCATCAATGGCGCCATCAACATGGTATGCATAATTGTAATCTCAACTCTTTATCACAACTTCGCACAACTAACCAGCAAGTGCACTGGGTCGTCCAAGTAATAAACCTTTCGCGAGTAAGGGTCGATCCCATGGAGATTGTTGGTATGAAGCAGGCTATGGTCATCTTGTAAATCTCAGTCAGGCAGAATCAAATGGTTATGGATGATTTATGAATAAAGCATAAAGATAAAGATAGAGATACTTATGTAATTCATTGGTAAGAATTTCAGACAAGCGTATGGAGATGCTTTGTCCCTTCCGCCTCTCTGCTTTCCTATTGTCTTCATCCAATCCTTCTTACTCCTTTCCATGGCAAGCTGTATGTAGGGTTTCACCGTTGTCAGTGGCTACCTCCCATCCTCTCAATGAAAATGTTCTATGCACCCTGTCACGGCACGGCTAATCATCTGTCGGTTCTCAATCAGGTTGGAATAGAATCCAGTGATTCTTTTGCGTCTGTCACTAACGCCCAGCCTTCAGGAGTTTGAAGCTCGTCACAGTCATTCAATCATTGAATCCTACTCAGAATACCACAGACAAGGTTAGACCTTCCGGATTCTCTTGAATGCCGCCATCAATTCTAGCTTATACCACGAAGATTCCGATTAAGGGATCCAAGAGATAAACATTCAAGCCTTGTTTGCTTGTAGAACAGAAGTGGTTGTCAGGCACTCGTTCATAAGTGAGAATGATGATGAGTGTCACATAATCATCACATTCATCATGTTCTTGGGTGCAAATGAATATCTTAGAACAAGAATAGGCTGAATTGAATAGAAGAACAGTAGTAATTGCATTAATACTCGAGGTACAGCAGAGCTCCACACCTTAATCTATGGTGTGTAGAAACTCCACCGTTGAAAATACATAAGAAAAAGGTTTAGGCGTGGCCGTGAGGCCAGCCCCCATGATCTAAGATAGCATAAGACTAAAGATAGCTACCCAGATGAGAATACAATAGTAAAAGGTCCTATTTGTAGAGAACTAGTAGCCTAAGGTTTACAAGGATGAGTAAATGACATAAAAATCCAATTTCGGGCCCTCTTGGTGTGTGCTTGGGCTGAGCATTGAAGCATTTTCGTGTAGAGACTTCTCTTGGAGTTAAACGCCAGCTTTTGTGCCAGTTTGGGCGTTTAACTCCCATTCTTGTGCCAGTTCCGGCGTTTAACGCCGGGCAGTTTTGAGCTGATTTGGAATGCCGGTTTGGGCCATCAAATCTCGGGCAAAGTATAGACTATTATATATTGCTGGAAAGCCCGGGATGTCTACTTTCCAACGCAGTTGAGAGCGCGCCAATTGGGCTTTTGTAGCTA
>NC_029776.3:75437497-75439646 GCF_000817695.3 Arachis duranensis | reverse complement strand
ATGGAATGTTCTTGGTGCTCCACCCTTAGTTGTCCCATGTTGGAACTCAATTCTCCTAGGGAGGTATTGATTTGCTCCCAATAGTTTTGTGGAGAAAAGTGCATCCCTTGAGGCATCTCAGGGATTTCATGATGAGAGGGGTCTCTTGTTTGCTCCATCCTTTTCTTAGTGATGGGCTTGCCCTCATCAATGAGGGTGTCTCCCTCTATGTCAACTCTAACTGAATAACAGAGGTGACAAATGAGATGAGGAAAGGCTAACCTTGCCAAGGTAGAGGACTTGTCCGCCACCTTATAAAGTTCTTGGGATATAACCTCATGAACTTCTACTTCCTCTCCAATCATGATGTTATAAATCATGATAGCCCGGTATATAGTAACTTCGGACCGGTTGTTAGTCGGAATGATTGAGCGTTGGATAAACTCTAACCATCCTCTAGCCACGGGCTTGAGGTCATGCCTTCTCAGTTGAACCGGCTTTCCTCTTGAATCTCTCTTCCATTGAGCGCCCTCTTCACAAATGTCTATGAGGACTTGGTCCAACCTTTGATCAAAGTTGACCCTTCTAGTGTAAGGGTGTTCATCTCCTTGCATCATGGACAAGTTGAATGCCAACCTTACATTTTCTGGACTAAAATCCAAGTATTTCCCCCGAACCATTGTAAGCCAATCCTTTGGGTCCAAATTCACACTTTGATCATGGTTCTTGGTGATCCATGCATTAGCATAGAACTCTTGAACCATTAAGATTCCGACTTGTTGAATGGGGTTGGTAAGAACTTCCCAACCTCTTCTTCGGATATCATGTCGGATCTCCGGGTATTCACTCTTTTTGAGTTTGAAAGGGACTTCAGGGATCACCTTCTTCATGGCTACAACTTCATAGAAGTGGTGTTGATGCACCTTTGAGATGAATCTCTCCATCTCCCATGACTCGGAGGTGGAAGCTTTTGCCTTCCCTTTCCTCTTTCTAGAGGTTTCTCCGGCCTTGGATGCCATAAATGGTTATGGAAAAACAAAAAGCAATGCTTTTACCACACCAAACTTAAAAGGTTTGCTCATCCTCGAGCAAAAGAAGAAAGAAGAGAGTAGAAGAAGAAGAAATAGAGGAGATGGAGATGGCTTTGTGGTTTAGCCAAAGGGAGAGAAGTAGTGTTTAGGTTGTGTGAAAATGAGGTAGTAAAGATGGGTTTATATAGGAGTGGAGAGAGGGGTAAGGTTCGGCTATGTGAGGGTGGGTTTAGGAAGGAAAGTGGGTTGAATTTGAATGGTAAGGTAGGTGGGGTTTTATGAAGGATGAATGTGAGTGGTGAAGAGAGATAGATTTGATAGGTGAGGGGTTTTTGGGGGAAGAGGTGTTGAGGTGATTGGTGAATGGGTGAAGAAGAGAGAGTGGTGGGGTAGGTAGGGATCTTGTGGGGTCCACAGATCCTGAGGTGTCAAGGAAAAGTCATCCCTGCACCAAGTGGCGAGCAAAAATGCTCTCTATGCCAATTCTGGCGTTAAACGCTGGGCTGGTGCCCATTTCTGGCTTTTAACGCCAACTTCTTGCCCTTTCCTGGCATTTAACGCCAGTCTGGTTCCCCTTTCTGGTGTTAAACGCCTAGAATGGTGCCAGACTGGGCGTTAAACGCCCATTTGCTGCTCTTACTGGTGTTTAAACGCCAGCAAGGTCTTCCTCCAGGGTGTGCTGTTTTTCTTTCAGTTTTTCATTCTGTTTTTGCTTTTTCAATTGATTTTGTGACTTCCCATGATCATTAACCTACAGAAAACATAAAATAACAAAGAAAAAATAGATAAATATAACATTGGGTTGCCTCCCAACAAACGCTTCTTTAATGTCACTAGCTTGACAGTGGGCTCTCATGGAGCCTCACATATGCTCAGAGCAATGTTGGAACCTCTCAACACCAAACTTAGAGTTTGAATGTGGGGGTTCAACACCAAACTTAGAAGTTGGTTGTGGCCTCCCAACACCAAACTTAGAGTTTGACTGTGGGGGCTCTGTTTTGAGAGAAGCTCTTCATGCTTCCTCTCCATGGTTATAGAGGGATATCCTTGAGCCTTAAACACAAGGGATTCTTCATTCACTTGAATGATCAATTCTCCTCTGTCAACATCAATCACAGCCTTTGCTGTGGCTAGGAAGG
>NC_029776.3:75432394-75434757 GCF_000817695.3 Arachis duranensis | reverse complement strand
AATTCTACCACAAGCATTTAACTAGGATAGTAACTCTTTGAGTTCTCATTTCCTTCTTTTTCTTCCTAGTAATTGATGCTTAGAGCCTTTTGCCATGTTCTTTTGTTTTTTTTTCTTTTGCTGCTTCTTGGATTAATAAGTGTTTGAGAATCTCCATAATACTTCTTTGAACTCTATTTCCTGCCTATGAGCTCCCATGCAAGTTTTCACAAACATGCAACCTCAATACACAATCATACAACTAGAACCACCACTTCTCTTAATCTTTTGCTTGCCTCAAAATAGATTTTTGACTCCTTAATCATTCTTTTCAAAGAAATGTTCTCTGTTTGCATTTTTATAGGTATTGAGTGCAAGCAATTTCAAGAGTATGGTGTTATGATATATCAAACATCTTAGTTATTGAACTATAAAGAAGTTATACTAAGCAGACAAACAGGGGTACATATCACTTTCAATCATAGTAGTTTGAATACAAGACAATCACTCAACAATACAACCTTTTGGAGTTTACTTGCTTTACTCCTTATCATCATCATTGTTGGTCTTTATATCCCTCTTTGTCTCTTTGGTTGATGATGCTTGATCCTTTTCAAGATTGAAGTGATCGCCTACAATGAACTTTGAAAGTTGCTTGTCCCCAAGCACTTGAGAGATGGTTAGCATGCATGTATGCTTGTGATATTCTAGACATAAGTTGGTGCGGGGACACCAAACTTAGTTCCTTGCTTACTTTTATATGCAGTGGAATGAATACATGCAAGGAACATCAAGTGCTTCTATTAAGGAAATAAAATCTAAATTAAAAGTAGCAATTGTTAAGTAGTTTTTCTGATTGTTTGGAGCTAATGACTAATCATGCAAAGGGTTAAAATGTGTCTTTAATGAAACTTTTTGGTGGAACACCAAACTTAGCACCTCACATTCACCTTTGAATTCTGTTGGTGTGTAACACCAAACTTAGCTCCTTGCAATGCAGATAAATATACTTAACTCTTTTATTGAATTAACTAAGAAAAGAAGACTACCTTTGGTTGGGTTGCCTCCCAACAAGCGCTTTTTTATCGTCATTAGCTTGACGGTTGTCCTTCTTTAGGGCGGATGATGGTCATAGTGCCTTAATCCTTCCCCTCTCACCGTGAGCTTCCTTCCAGTATCATTCTTGATGATTTCCACATGTTCAAGTGAGAGGATTTTGTTCACTGTGTAGTATCCAGAAAAGTGTGGAGATGTCTCTATTGGTTGGTAAGTTAGCATCACTTTATCCCCTGGTGAGAAGTCTTCAGTGGAGATTTTCTTGTTTCTCCATCCTCTTGGCATTTTCTTCTTGGGACTCTCTTCTTTTCCAGGAGATAGTTCAGGTTTTAAGGTCTCAATTTTGGACGGTCCTTGCTATGAATCTTAAATGCTGACTTTGATTGCAGCTTCTCCTCTATTCTTTGAGCTTGTTGCAGCACCTCCACTTCTTCATTTTCTTTCTAGCATGAGCTTGGAAGTGCCTCATCGGGTGCCTCTTTCAAGTTTGGATCTATGGAATCAATCTTCATACACTCTTCCTCTTGGGTAGAGTCTTGCAAATTCTTGAACACATGGAACACTATATGCTTATCATGCACCCTTAGCATTAATTCTCCTTTTTCGACATTTATCAATGCCCTGGTAGTAGCTAAAAAGGGCCTCCCTAGAATAATGGGAGTGTTGTCCTCTTCCTCTATGTCTAGAATGACAAAGTCAACTGGGAGGAAAAATTTGTCCACCTTTACTAATACATTCTCTACAACCCCGAGTGCTTGCTGAATAGATTTATCCGCCATTTGAAGGGCTATCTTTGTAGGTTTCAATTCATGAATCTGAAGCTTCCTTATCAAAGATAGAGGCATCAGATTTATGCTTGCACCAAGATCACAAAATGCTCTCTCAATCATCATGTTGCCTATTGTGCAGGGGATGTGAAAGCTCCCTGGGTCTTTCATCTTCTTTGGCAACTTTTTCTGGATGATGGCACTACACTCCCTGGTCATCATAACCGTTTGTCCCTCTTTCAAGGATCTTTTCTTTGTCAACAATTCCTTCATGAACTTAGCATATAGGGGCATCTGTTCAAGTGCTCCAATGAAGGGGATGTTGATGTGTAGTGTCTTGAATATTTCCAAGAATTTGGAATATTGCTTCTCTTTGTTCTCTTCTTTAAACCTTTGAGGGTATGGGAGCATTGGTTGGTATGCTTTCACTACCTCCTTCTTAGCTAATTTATCACTTTGTGTATAAGTTTCTTGCTCCTGCTTTTGTTCCTTCACCTCTTCTTTTAAGCCTTCTTTGATGTGCTCTTCCTGAGTAATGGCTTCTGTCTCCACTTTCTTCCC
>NC_029776.3:75428709-75429318 GCF_000817695.3 Arachis duranensis | reverse complement strand
AAGGCTCATCTCTAGCTCCCTTGAATTTCACTTCATGTTCTTGTTTTTAGGGTCTAAAGATGACTCTGGTTTGGCTTCAATCTTGTGCTCCACCATAGACTATTATATATGGTTGGAAAGCTCTGAATGTCAGCTTTCCAACGCAACTGGAAGCACTCAATTTGGATCTCTGTAGCTCAAGTTATTCTTGTTTGAAGGAGACAGGGTCAGGCTGCCAAAATCGCGGGCGTTGTTAGCAAACACGCCTTTGCTCTTCCAAGTTGGCAACGTGTTCAGTTTCTGAGGCTCCAAATGAAGCCCAATTTTGAAGCTTTAAACGAATGTCAAACCCATACTATGATATATGGTTGGAAAGCTCTGAATGTCTACTTTCCAATGCCGTTAAAATCACCTTATTTAGAGTTTTGTAGCTTAAAATATACTCCATTGAAGAGGGTAAGGTTCGGCTGCCAGGCTCACCAGCGTTTTTGGCAAACACTCCCTTGTATTTCCAAGTTGCCAACGTGCTACCTCCATTTTTCACCATCCAAAGCTTCCTGGCGTTGTTGCCAAACACGCCAATGCTTTCTTGAGTTGGCAACAAGCTCGATGCTCTTTCCTAGCTCCAAA
>NC_029776.3:75421079-75423609 GCF_000817695.3 Arachis duranensis | reverse complement strand
ATTTGGATGATTTCTCCATGAAGGATTATAGGTGTTTCCATAGGGTTCTCCCATGTAATTCACCTCTTCCATTGATGGGTTCTCAGGATCATAAGCTTCTTCTTCAGATGAAGCGTCCTTAGTACTGCCTGGTGCAGCTTGCATTCCAGACAGACTTTGAGAAATCATATTGACTTGTTGAGTCAATATTTTGATCTGAGCCAATATGGCATTCAGATTGTCAATCTCAAGAACTCCTTTCTTCTGATTAGTCCCATTGTTCACAGGATTTCTTTTTCAGAAGTGTACATGAATTGGTTATTTGCAACCATTTCAATGAGTTCTTGAGCTTCTGTAGGCGTCTTCTTCAGATGAAGAGAGCCTCCAGCAGAACTATCCAATGACATCTTGGACAGTTCAAACAGACCATCATAGAAGATACCTATGATGCTCCATTCAAAAAGCATGTCAGAAGGACACTTTCTGATCAATTGTTTGTATCTTTTCCAAACTTCATAGAGGGATTCACCTTCCTTTTGTCTGAAGGTTTGGACTTCCACTCTAAGCTTACTCAATTTTTGAGGTGGAAAGAACTTTGCCAAGAAGGCATTAACTAGCTTTTCCCAAGAGTCCAGGCTTTCTTTAGGTTGAGAATCCAACCATGTTCTAGCTCTGTCTCTTACAGCAAAAGGGAATAGCATAAGTCTGTAGACCTCAGGGTCAACCCCATTGGTTTTGACAGTGTCACAAATTTGCAAGAACTCAGCTAGAAACTGATGAGGATCTTCCAATGGAAGTCCATGAAACTTGCAATTCTGTTGCATTAGAGAAACTAATTGAGGCTTAACCTCAAGGTTGTTTGCTCCAATGGCAGGGATAGAGATGCTTCTCCCATAGAAGTCGGGAGTAGGTGCATTAAAGTCACCCAGCATCTTCCTTGCATTGTTGGCATTGTTGTTGTTTTCGGCTGCCATGTCTTCTTCTTTGAGGATTTCTGTTAGGTCCTCTACAGAGAATTGTGCTTTAGCTTCTCTTAGCTTTCACTTCAAGGTCCTTTTAGGTTCAGGGTCAGCCTCAACAAGAATGCTTTTGTCTTTGCTCCTGCTCATATGAAAAAGAAAAGAACAAGAAAATATGGAATCCTCTATGTCACAGTATAGAGATTCCTTGAGGTGTCAGAGGAAAAGAAAAATAGAAGGAAGAGGTAGAAAATGCGAACTTATCAAGGAAAGATGGAGTTCGAATTGTGCATTGAGGAGTAGTGTTAGTGCATAAATAGAAGGATGTGAGAAGAGGGGAAGAAAGTTTTGAAAATAAGTTAAAAAGATTTTAAAAACATTTTGAAAAAGATTAATTGATTTTCAAAAACTAAGAGCGGAAAAGAAATTAAGTGATTTTTGAAAAAGATTTTGCAATAAGAAATTAAAAAGATATGATTGAAAACTATTTTGAAAAAGATGTGATTTAAGAAGATATGATTGAAAAAGATATAGTTTTAAAAAGACATGATTGAGAAGATATGATTTGAAAAACAATTTAAAAAGATTTGATTTTGAAAATTAATGACTTGGCTAACAAGAAAAGATATGATTCAAACATTAAACCTTTCTCATCAGGAAAGGAAACATACTTGAATTGTTGAATCAAATAATTAATTGTTAGCAAGTATTTTTGAAAATGGAAATAAATTGATTTTGAAAACATATGATTGAAAAGATTTGATTTGAAAAAGATTTGATTTTGAAAAATTTTGAAAACTTGAAAAAAATTGGCATTAAAAACAAAATCTTCCCTCTTGTGCCATCCTGGGGTTAAACGCCCAGAATGGTGCACATTCTGGCGTTTAACGCCCAAAACTCACCCCTTTTGGGCGTTAAACGCCCCCTTTTGGGCGTTAAACGCCCAGCCAGGCACCCTGGCTGGCGTTTAAACACCAGTTTGCCTTCCTCACTGGGTGTTTTGAACGCCCAGCTTTTTCTGTATAATTCCTCTGCTGTATGTTCTGAATCTTCAATTCTCTGTATTATTGACTTGAAAAGACACAAATAAAATTTTTTTGGATTTTTAATAATGAGGAATAATCAAAATGCAGCTAAAATCAAATAACAATGCATGCATAACACCAAACTTAGCAGTTTGTATACCATTGACACTAACAAATGAGAATGCATATGAGAATCAAAACACTCAAGTCAAGAGAATTTAAAGATCAGAGCAAGGAAATCATCAAGAATAACTTGAAGATTAATGAAGACACATGCATGAATGCAAGAAGAATAGAAACATGCAATTGACACCAAACTTAAAATGAGCCTAGTGTCTCAATAAGAAACATAAAATATTTTTATTTTTTTTATGATTTTGTAATTTTTTTGGTTTTTTCGAAAATTAAGTGGAAAAGAAAATAAAGATATCAAAATTCTTAATGAGAATTCCAGGAATCATGCAATGTTAGTCTAAAGCTTCAGTCTAAAGGAATTAGACATGGCTAGCCAAGCTTCAGCAGAACATTGCATTCAAGAGCTAAATTGATGAAGATCAATCAGCTTTG
>NC_029776.3:75420312-75421010 GCF_000817695.3 Arachis duranensis | reverse complement strand
GGTCGATCCCACGGAGATTGTTGGTATGAAGCAAGCTATGGTCACCTTGTAAATCTTAGTCAGGCAGATTCAAATGGTTATGGATGATATATGAATAAAGCATAAAGTAAAGATAGAGATACTTATGTAATTCATTGGTAAGAATTTCAGACAAGCGTATGGAGATGCTTTGTCCCTTCCGTCTCTTTGCTTTCCTACTGTCTTCATCCAATCCTTCTTACTCCTTTCCATGGCAAGCTGTATGTAGGGTTTCACCGTTGTCAGTGGCTACCTCCCATCCTCTCAGTGGAAATGTTCAACGCACCCTGTCACGGCATGGCTATCCAGCTGTCGGTTCTCGATCATGTCGGAATAGAATCCAGTGATTCTTTTGCGTCTGTCACTAACGCCCAGCCTTCAGGAGTTTGAAGCTCGTCACAGTCATTCAATCATTGAATCCTACTCAGAATACCACAGACAATGTTTAAACCTTCCGGATTCTCTTGAATGCCGCCATCAATTCTAGCTTATACCACGAAGATTCCGATTAAGGGATCCAAGAGATATCCACTCAATCTAAGGTAGAACGGAGGTGGTTGTCAGGCACACGTTCATAGGTGAAAATGAAGATGAGTGTCACGGATCATCACATTCATCAAGTTGAGGAACAAGTGATATCTTAGAACAAGAATAAGCCGAATTGAATAGAAGAACAATAG
>NC_029776.3:75417150-75420305 GCF_000817695.3 Arachis duranensis | reverse complement strand
AAGCTGAATTGAATAGAAGAACAATAGTAATTGCATTAATACTCGAGGTACAGCAGAGCTCCACACCTTAATCTATGGTGTGTAGAAACTCCACCGTTGAAAATACATAAGAAAAAGGTCTAGGCATGGCCGTGAGGCCAGCCTCCATGATCTAAGATAGCATAAGACTAAAGATAGCTACTGGTGGACGAAATTGTGATCCTCAAAGTTGGACTCTTTGTACTTGTATGAAATTTAATTCGAGATAATAATGGCTCTTGGCTATGTGTGGACATAACTCCGTTCAACTAACCAGCAAGTGTACTGGGTCGTCCAAGTAATAAACCTTACGTGAGTAAGGGTCGATCCCACAGAGATTGTTGGTATGAAGCAAGCTATGGTCAACTTGTAAATCTTAGTCAGGCTGATTTAAATAAATTATGGAATTTGGAAAATTAAATAACAGCAAATAAAGATAAAGTTACTCATGTATTTCCATGGTGTGAATTTCAGATAGGTGTATGGAGATGCTGTGCTCCTCCTGAATCTCTGCTTTCCTACTGTTTTTATCCAATTTTATCACTCCCTACTATGGCAAGCTGTATGTAGGGCATCACCGTTGTCAATGGCTATATCCCATCCTCTCAGTGAAAATGGTCCAAATGCTCTGTCACAGCACGACTAATCATCTGTCGGTTCTCAATCAGGTTGGAATAGAATCCCTTGATTCTTTTGCGTCTGTCACTAATGCCCAGCCTTCAGGAGTTTGAAGCTCGTCACAATCATTCAATCCTAGAATCCTACTCGGAATACCATAGACAAGGTTTAGACTTTCTGGATTCTCATGAATGCCGCCATCAATTCTAGCTTATACCACGAAGATTCTGATTAAGGAATATAAGAGATATGCGCCCGGCCTAAGGTAGAACGGAAGTGGTTGTCAATCACGCGCGTTCATAGGTGAGAATGATGATGAGTGTCACGGATCATCACATTCATCAAGTTGAAGTGCAACGAATATCTTAGAATAGGAATAAAGAGAATTGAATAGAAAGTAATAGTAATTGTATTGAAACTTTGAGGTACAGCAGAGCTCCACACCCTTAATCTATGGTGTGTAGAAACTCCACCGTTGAAAATACATAAGTGAGAGGTCCAAGCATGGCCAAATGGCCAGCCCCCATGATCTGAGAACTAATCGTCCCAAGATGTCTAATACACTAATAAAAATTCCTATTTATAATAAACTAGCTACTAGGGTTTACATGAGTAAGTAATTGACGCATAAATCCACTTCCGGGGCCCACTTGGTGTATGTTTGGGCTGAGCTTGATCTATCCACGAGCTGAGGCTTCTCTTGGAGTTGAACTCCAAGTTATAGCGTGTTTTGGGCGTTCAACTCCGGATCATGACGTGTTTCTGGCGTTTAACTACAGACAGCAGCATGTACTTGGCGTTCAACGCCACTTTACGTCGTCAATTTCCGAATAAAGTATAGACTATTATATATTGCTGGAAAGCTCTGGATGGCTACTTTCCAACGCCGTTGAGAGTGCGCCATTTGGAGTTCTGTAGCTCCAGAAAATCTATTTTGAGTGCAGGGAGGTCAGATTCCAACAGCATCAGCAGTCCTTTTGTCAGCCTTTTTCAGAGTTTTGCTCAAGTCCCTCAATTTCAGCCAGAAATTACCTGAAATTACAGAAAAACACACAAACTCATAGTAAAGTCCAGAAATGTGAATTTAACATAAAAACTAATGAAAACATCCCTAAAAGTAGCTTGAACTTACTAAAAACTACCTAAAAACAATGCCAAAAAGCGTATAAATTATCCGCTCATCACAACACCAAACTTAAATTGTTGCTTGTCCCTAAGCAACTGAAAATCAAATAGGATAAAAAGAAGAGAATATACTATAAATTCCAGAATATCAATGAATATTAATTATAATTAGAAGAGCGAGACTTGTAGCTTTTTGCTTCTGAACAGTTTTGGCATCTCATTTTTTTCTTTGAAGTTTAGAATGATTGGCTTCTCTAGGAACTTAGAATTTTGGATAGTGTTATTGATTCTCCTAGTTAAGTATGTTGATTCTTGAACACAGCTACTTTTCTAAGTCTTGGCCGTTGCCCTAAGCATTTTATTTTCTAGTATTACCACCGGATACATAAATGCCACAGACACATGACTGGGTGAACCTTTTCAGATTATGACTCAGCTTTGCTAGAGTCCCCAGTTAGAGGTGTCCAGAGCTCTTAAGCACACTCTTTTTGCTTTGGATCACGACTTTAACCATTCAGTCTCAAGCTTTTCACTTGGACCTTCATGACACAAGCACATGGTTAGGGACAGCTTGATTTAGCCGCTTAGGCCTGGATTTTATTTCCTTGGGCCCTCCTATCCATTGATGCTCAAAGCCTTGGATCCTTTTTACCCTTGCCTTTTGGTTTTAAGGGCTATTGGCTTTTTCTGCTTGCTTTTTCTTTCTTTCTTTCTATATTTTTTTCGCCATTTTTTTTCTTAAGAATAAATTTGAAATTCATGTACTTCTTGTTCTTTTGAATTAAAACATTTTTCATTTAAGAAAGGTGAAGGATTAATGGAATTATTCATAACTTTAAGACATGGTTACTACATACTAATGATCATGAAGATAAACATAACATAGAAACCGAAAAATAGAAAGAAATAAGAACAAGGAATGAATCCACCTTAGTGACGTCTTCTTCTTGAAGGTCCAACAATGTCTTTAAGCTCTTCTATGTCCCTTCATTGCCTTTGTTACTCCTCCCTCATTGCTCTTTGATCTTCTCTTATTTCATGGAGAATGATGGAGTGCTCATGATGTTCCACCCTTAATTGTTCAACATTGTGGCTCAAATCTTCTAAGGAGGTATTGAGTTGTTCCCAATAGTTATTGGGAGGAAAGTGCATCCCTTGAGGCATCTCAGGGATTTCTTGATGATGAGCTTCCTCATGCATCTCTTGAGAACCGTGAAAGGTCTCTCTTGCTTGCTCCATCCTCTTCTTGGTGATGGGCTTATCCTCTTCAATGGAGATGTCTCCTTCTATGATAACTCCAGCTGAGTAACATAGATGGCAAATAAGGTGAGGAAAAGCTAGCCTTGCCATGGTGGAGGGCTTGTCGGCTATTTTGTAGAATTCATTGGAGATGA
>NC_029776.3:75414250-75416982 GCF_000817695.3 Arachis duranensis | reverse complement strand
ATCATGGGCAAGTGGAATGCCAACCTCACATTTTCCGGGCTAAAGTCTAAGTATTTCCCCCGAACCATTGTGAGATAATTCTTTGGACTCGGGTTCATACTTTGATCATGGTTCCTAGTGATCCATGCATTGGCATAGAACTCTTGACCCATTAAGATTCTGACTTGTTGCATGGGGTTGGTTAGGACTTCCCAACCTCTTCTTCGGATTTCATGTCGGATCTCCAGATACTCATTTTTCTTGAGCTTGAAAGGGACCTCAGGGATCACCTTCTTCTTTGCCACATCATCATAGAAGTGGTCTTGATGGCTCTTGGAGATGAATCTTTCCATCTCCCATGACTCGGAGGTGGAAGCTTTTGTCTTCTCTTTTCCTTTTCTAGAGGATTCTCCGGCCTTAGGTGCCATTGATGGTAATGGAAAACAAAAAAGATTATGCTTTGACCACACCAAACTTAAAGTATTGCTCGTCCTCGAGCAATAGAAGAAAGAAGAGAAGCAGAAGAAGAAGAGAATATGGAGGAGAAGTGGAAGTGTAGGTTCGGCCAAGGTGAAGAAGAGGGGGTTGTGTTGTGTGAAAATGAAGTAGAAAGGAAGGGTATATATAGGGAGAGGGGAGAGGGTAGGTTCGGCCATTTAGGGTGGGATTGGGTGGGAAATGTTTTTGAATTTTGAAGGTGGGTGGGGTTTATGGGGAAGAGTGGATGGATGTGAGGGGTGAATAGGTGATTGGGAAGAGAGATTGAGGTGATTGGTGAAGGGTTTTTGGGAAGTGTGACATGGGGAAGAGTAAAATATGATTAGGAGGTAAGGTGGGAATATAGTAGGTGGGGATCCTATGGGGTCTACAGATCCTGAGGTGTCAAGGAATTCCATCCCTGCACCAAATAGGCATGTAAAACGCCTTTGCACACCATTCTGGCATTTAAACGCCGAGTCGTGCACGTTCTGGGCGTTCAACGCCCATGTAAAGCATGTTTCTGGCGTTGAACGCCAGTTTCATGCTTGTTACTGGCGTTCAGTGCCAGCTTTTCCTCTAGGCACATTCCTGGCGCTCAGCGCCAGAATGTTGCTTATTTCTGGCGTTCAGCGCCAGATTCATGCTCTGTTCTGGCGTTGAATGCCAGCCAGATGCTCCTTACTGGCGTTGAACGCCAGCCTGTGCTTCCTCCAGGGTGTGATTTTTCTTCTACTATTTTTGATTCTGTTTTTAATTTTTATATTTTTTTTCGTGACTCCACATGATCTTGTACCTAATAAAAAACAAAATAACAATAAAATAAAAATTAGATAAATAAAATTTGGTTGCCTCCCAACAAGCGCTTCTTTAATGTCAATAGCTTGACAGTGGCTCTCATGGAGCCACAAAGGTGATAAGGTCAATGTTGTATAGTCCCAACACCAAACTTAGAGTTTGGATATGGGAGCTTGATACCAAACTTATAGTTTGGTTGTGGCCTCACAACACCAAACTTAGAGTTTGACTGTGGGGGCTCTTCTTGACTCTGAATTGAGAGAAGCTCTTCATGCTTACTCTCTTTTGTCACAGAGGGATGGCCATGTGCCTTAAACACAAGGTAGTCCCCATTCAATTGAAGGACTAGTTCACACCTCTGTTGACATCTATCACAGCTTCTGCTGTGGCTAGGAAAGGTCTTCCAAGGATGATGCAATCATCCTCTTCCTTCCTAGCGTCTAAGATTATGAAATCAGCAGGGATGTAAAGGCCTTCAACCTTTACTAACACGTCCTCCACTATTCCATAAGCTTGTCTCAATGACTTGTCTGCCAATTGTAATGAGAACAAGGCAGGTTATACCTCAATGATCCCAAGCTTCTCCATTACAGAGAGTGGCATAAGATTTATCCCTGAACCCAGATCACATAGAGCCTTTTCAAAGGTCATGGTGCCTATCGTACAAGGTATTAAGAACTTGCCAGGATCTTGTTTCTTTTGAGGTAAAATTTGCTGAATCCAGGTATCCAGTTCACTAATGAGCAAGTGAGGTTCACTTTCCCAAGTCTCATTACCAAACAACTTGGCATTCAGCTTCATGATAGCTCCTAAATATTGAGCAACTTGCTCTCCAGTCACATCTTCATCCTCTTCAGAGGAAGAATAGTCTTCAGAGCTCATGAATGGCAGAAGGAAATTTAATAGAATCTCTATGGTCTCTGTATGAGTCTCAGATTCCTTTGGATCCTTAATAGGAAACTCCTTCTTGGTTGAAGGACGTCCCAAGAGGTCTTCCTCACTAGGATTTTCATCCTCCTCCTCCCTTGTGCATTCGTCCATATTGATTACATCAATGGCCTTGCACTCTCCTTTTGGATTCTCTTCTATATTGCTTGGGAGAATACTGGGAGGAGTTTCACTGACTTTTTTACTCAGCTGGCCCACTTGTGCCTCCAGATTTCTGATGGAGGATCTTGTTTCACTCATGAAACTAAAAGTGGCTTTTGACAGATCAGAGACTAGATTGGCTAAATTAGAAGTGTTTTGTTCAAAATTCTCTGTCTGTTGCTGAGAAGATGATGGAAAAGGCTTGTTATTGCTCAGCCTATTGCGTCCACCATTGCTAAAGCCTTGTTGAGGCTTTTGTTGATCCTTCCATGAGAAATTTGGATGATTTCTCCATGATGAGTTATAGGTGTTTCCATAAGGTTCAGCCATGTAATTAACCTCTGCCATGGCAGGATTCTCAGAATCATAAGCTTCTTCAGAAGCTGCCT
>NC_029776.3:75413082-75413548 GCF_000817695.3 Arachis duranensis | reverse complement strand
AAAAGAGAGAAGTATTTTCGAAAATTAGAGAGGGATAGGTAGTTAGTTGGTTTTGAAAAAGATAAGAAATAAACAAAAAGTTAGTTAGTTGATTGAAAAAGATATTAAAAATCAAATTTTGAAAAGATAAGAAGATAAGAGGTTAGATAAGATATTTTGAAATCAATTTTTGAAAAAGATAAAATTTTTGAAAAAGATAAGATAAAAGATAAAAAGATTTAATTTTTTAAAATGACTTAACTAACAAGAAACTACAAGATAAGATTCTAGAAATTAAAGATTGAACCTTTCTTAACAAGAAAGTAACAAACTTCAAATTTTTGAACCAATCACATTAATTGTTAGCCTATTTTCGAAAATATGATATAAAAGATAAGAAAAAGATTTTGAAAATAATTTTAGAAAATATTTTTAAAGTTTTCAAAAAATAGAAAAAAAATGAAAAAGATATGATTTTTTTTAAAAG
>NC_029776.3:75399279-75412990 GCF_000817695.3 Arachis duranensis | reverse complement strand
ACAACTAATTTTGACAATTTTTGACTAAGTCAACTCAAATTTTCGAAAATTATGAGAAAAATAAGGAAAAGATATATTTTTGATTTTTGAATTTTTAATTATGAGAGAGAAAAAACACAAACATGACCCAAAACTTAAAAATTTTGGATCAAAACACATGATGCATGTAAGAACACTATGAATGTCAAGATGAACACCAAGAACACTTTGAAGATCATGATGAACATCAAGAACATGATTTTGAAAAATTTTGATGCAAAGAAAACATGCAAGACACCAAACTTAGAAATTTTTAATGCTTGGAAAATATGAATGCAAAAATGCATATGAAAAACAACAAACAACACAAAACAAGAAAACATCAAGATCAAACAAGAAGACTTACCAAGAACAACTTGAAGATCATGAAGAACACCATGAATGCATGAATTTTTTTCGAAAAATGCAAGAAAAATTTTTAAAGCATGCAATTGACACCAAACTTAAAATTTGACTCAAGACTCAAACAAGAACACAAAATATTTTTGGTTTTTTTGATTTTATGATTTTTTTTTGGATTTTTATTAATTTTTTCGAAAATAAAGTTTGGAAAAACGAAAAAGAAAAGAAAAATTTTGAAAAATATTTTTTAAAAGAAAATTACCTAATCTGAGCAACAAGATGAACCGTCAGTTGTCCATACTCGAACAATCCCTGGCAACGGCGCCAAAAACTTGGTGGACGAAATTGTGATCCTCAAAGTTGGAATCTTTGTACTTGTATGAAATTTAATTCAAGATAATAATGGCTCTTGGCTATGTGTGGACACAATTCCGTTCAACTAACCATTTGGAGTTCTGTAGCTCAAGAAAGTCCCTTTTGAGTGCAGGGAGGTCAGATTCCAACAGCATCAGCAGTCCTTTTGTCATCCTTTTTCAAAGTTTTGCTCAAGTCCCTCAATTTTAGCCAGAAATTACCTGAAATCACAGAAAAACACACAAACTCATAGTAAAGTCCAGAAATGTGAATTTAACATAAAAATTAATGAAAACATCCCTAAAAGTAGCTTGAACTTACTAAAAACTACCGAAAAACAATACAAAAAAGCGTATAAATTATCCGCTCATCAGCTACCCAGATGAGAATACAATAGTAAAAGGTCCTATTTGTAGAGAACTAGTAGCCTAGGGTTTACAAGGATGAGTAAATGACATAAAAATCCACTTCCGGGCCCACTTAGTGTGTGCTTGGGCTGAGCATTGAAGCATTTTCGTGTAGAGACTTCTCTTGGAGTTAAACGCCAGCTTTTGTGCCAGTTTGGGCATTTAACTCCCATTCTTGTGCCAGTTCCGGCGTTTAACGCCGGGCAGTTTTGAGCTGATTTGGAACGCCGGTTTGTGCCATCAAATCTCGGGCAAAGTATGGACTATTATATATTGCTGGAAAGCCCAGGATGTCTACTTTCCAACGCAGTTGAGAGCGCGCCAATTGAGCTTCTGTAACTCCAGAAAATTCACTTCGAGTGCAGGGAGGTCAGAATCCAACAGCATCTGCAGTCCTTTTTAGCCTCTGAATCAGATTTTTGCTCAGGTCCCTCAATTTCAGCCAGAAAATACCTGAAACCACAGAAAAACACACAAAATCATAGTAAAGTACAGAAAAGTGAATTTTAACTAAAAACTAATAAAAGTATACTAAAAAATAACTAGAACATACTAAAAACAATGCCAAAAAGCGTATAAATTATCCGCTCATCATTCTACCTTGGCCGAGCGCATATCTCTTGGATTCCTTAATCAGAATCTTCGTGGTATAAGCTAGAATTGATGGCGGCATTCATGGGAATCTGGAAGGTCTAACCTTGTCTGTGGTATTCCGAGTAGGATTCCGGAATTGAATGACTGTGACGAGCTTCAAACTCCTGAAGGCTGTGTGTTAGTGACAGACGCAAAAGAATCAAGGGATTCTACTCCAACCTGATTGAGAACCGACAGATGATTAGCCGTGCTGTGACAGAGCATTTGGACCTTTTTCACTGAGAGGATGAGATGTAGCCATTGACAACGGTGATGCCCTACATACAGCTTGCCATAGAAGGGAGTGATAAAATTGGATAAAAGCAGTAGGAAAGCAGAGATTCAGGAGGAGCACAGCATCTCTATACGCCTATCTGAAATCCCCATCATTGGATTACATGAGTAACTTTTTATTTATTTTATGTTTATTTACTATTATTTGATTTTCAAAAATCCATAATCAATTACTATCTGCCTGACTGAGATTTACAAGATGACTATAGCTTGCTTCATACCAACAATCTCTGTGGAATCGACCCTTACTCACGTAAGGTTTGTTACTTGGACGACCCAGTACACTTACTGGTTAGTTGAACGGAGTTGTGTCCACACATAGCAAAGAGCCATTATAATTATTCCATACAACAATAAAGAGTACAACATTGATGATCACAATTTCGTCCACTATCTTCACCCCAATACAGCATGCAATTGTTCGGGCATGCATGTATCTTCTCATAATTCATACCAAGCTTCAAGATAGTTTTCTTTGCTTCATAAAATGAACTTGAAAACTCTGCAAGTTCAAATGCATCATGTAAGAGTTCAAATATCATCGACATTGCCTTGTCAGTCATCCCACATATACACTTAATATGATACATCTTCACCAAAAAGAACAATCTTGAATATCTTGTACACCCTTCATACAATGGTAGTTTTGCATGACTTTCTAATTCTTCAAACTCCGTTGCATCATGTTGTTCATGAGCTACATTTGCCATCACTCTTTCAACTCCATCAATGTCTTCATTTGACTCTAATGATACTTCATTTGCCCAGTGCATATCAGTCCCAAGAGCATCTCCAAGCATGTCATGAATAGAATCTTGATTAAGCAAATCATCAAAAGCATTTGAAGCATCACTATTTGAGACACTGGGATCCCTTACCTCAGTCTCTCCGTGACAAAACCAAAGTGTATATTCTTTCGGGAATTGGGTACATATCAAGTGATCGTACATCTCACCCTTTGTCACTTTTTTTCTAAAACCCCACTACAAACAAGGGCATACAGTTGTTTCAGCTAAACTAATTTCAAAAGCAAAATCAATAAACCTCCTAACCCTTTGCTCATACTCTATTGAGTGTCGTGGCTTTGTGATCCATGACTTATCCATTAAACAAATATAAGAATCTTCCTTCAAATTTAAAACAAGAGTATATCCTTAATTCTATCTATAATGCAATAAATACTAAACTATGAAAAGTACTACGCAATAAAAATATAGTTTGTGCAGTAGTAAAAATAAATATAAACTAAGAAAAAAACTAATTGAATGTGGCGATGCTGCAAGGAAGCTCCACCTTCTAACTCTCTCACTTCCAGCAATACTTATATGAATCTTCTCTCTGCATTCATATAGAAAATTCTAATGAGAAAATTCTAAGTTGACTTCAAGGACTTAACAAATATAAACCTTCATTTTCTAAAAATAGTACAATAAGATATTTTTTAAAAATTATCTATCATTTAGTCTTTAAAAAAATTAAAAATAAGTAACTTCTCATAAAAAAATAAGTAACTTCTTATAAAAATATATATTCAAATTAATTAAATAATATTATTTAAATAAAAAAATTGACTAAAAACTGAAAATTTTAAAAATAAATAGCATTTTTCCTCTTATATAAAACAAATATACAATTGAAATGTGCTTCTGCCACTTGAAATCAAGTCCGAGGTCCAAAGTTAGATGCCCAAGTTAAAAGAAATGTGCTTCTGCCACTTGAAAATGAACCTGCTTCACATTTGTTAATATTATTATTATTATTTTGAGTCAATTCTTTTAAAATAATTAACTAGTCATTAAGGCTACAAAAATAAGGGACATGAGCGGAAGAGAATAACACAACACAACCTACAAACAGCAATACATTCAACCACGGCACTTTAAAAATGATTAATTTTAATTTTCTCCTTTTTACCTTTGCATAATTAACTAATGATCATTGAGGTTGATGATGCACATTATCGTGGGGTGAAAGTTAGTAGTGACAATTTTGAACAGTAAATACAAATTCATTTCACTATGGAACAATGAGAGAAAATAAGTGCATTGTTAAATTGGGGAAACAAAGCTTATTTTCTTAATCTGGTTATTTTTCATGTATGAAGATACTAATAATAGATAAAAAATATAATGAGAGGAAACAAAGGCATCCAAAATATGCAGATTACTGGTCCAGTACTTTGGATCCCCTGCATTATGCTGAGGGAACTAATTCATAAGAAGTGTGGTCCTTTCTTAACATCTTCAAAGCATATAAACAAAAAACTAGCTTAAAGAAAGCCAAGAATATTTTGAAAGCTAAGTGATAGGGCATACCGAGAAAAAGAGAACATATATATTCTTTTTGACTCAACTTTCACATTCCAAAGTTGCTATTAAGTCAATGAAGGAAGATCACAAAATAATAATGAAGCTCAATGCTTGACTTAAAATTTTGAATTCCTTCCCAATTTTGGGGCATAACAAGGAATCAGGATAGTATTCATGGCCTAGAAATAGATCAATTAGTAACAAAAACATGTGACAAGTTTGGAATTTGTTTGAAGCATCTCTATCTGGCAATAAATTAAACAAAACCAAAGGAGTAAGTTCAATGCCCTTGCAATTGTTTATACTGAATCAAAAGTAACTTCCCAACAGGCAGCACATAGTCAAATCATGCCATAACATTAATTCAGAGGATGGTCTTGCATCATGCGTTTAGAAATACAAATAGGACTAATCACTATCAATTATTAGAAATGCAAACGAGGAAGAGACATAATTATCAATATAAACTCAAAGCTAACTAAAAGCATTGTTAAATACTCAATTGAAGAGCTAATTCACAATATAATATGAACAAAAGTAAAACATCAAAACAGAGACTATAATAAAACCTAAACATGAGAGAATTTTTAATATCAAACTTGTATGGCAATAGCAATAGAAATAAGAGAATGCAAAAAAAAAAACGATCAAACAAATTTGGTAATCACACATTAAATTTATATCTCATAAAGAGGCAATATCAATGCTAATCTAATAAAATAGATCGATGAACAAAGAAATTTAAAAAGTTGAATCCATATATGTTAGCACATCAAGTCATCAATAATTGATTAATCAAAAAATAAGATCTTGAGAGAGGCACAAAAACTAAATGAGAGCAAATTAGTGGAGAGAACTGACCGAAGGCGAGAGAATTCAGAGGCAGTGACAGAGACTGGGGGATTGGAGCAGAGAGCATAACAGCGGTGATGAGAGCAAATTTGAAGCAAAAATAGAGCAATGGAGGAGAGAGGCACAGAAGAGCAAAAGAGTGAAGATCGGAGACAAGCTCAGAAGTGGCAGCAACGGTGGAGAGAGAACAAATAACAACAACAAAGAGAGGGGACTGACGTTGGAGATAGAAATGACCTTCTCATCTCTTCTCTTCTAATCTTAACGCCAATTGCCAATTGAATCAGTTAGGGTTTTGAAAAATAGAAATGGCTATCAGAAATAGAAAATAAGAAAAGAAAAAGAGGGAAAGGAATAGATTGCTATGTTTCTTATTACTGGGACAATTAAATTTTTAGTGACGCTAAAAAAATTATATAAATAAGTGTTACTATTTTATTTAATAATGACTATTTAAATAAGGGTCACAAAATAAGTGTAGCTATTCATCTAATTTGGTGTAGTGTAAAGAGGTCGGACATCAACAAAGAGAGAGTAATTGGCTTCGGATATTTCTTCGCTATATCTAGAAGTGAGATCTTAACAGACTCCCAATATAAAAGGAATAGTTATCTATCAAAAAAGATAGAACTACTCCAACAAAGGTGGTTAGCAACTCTAGAATAAATACACTGGAATCCCAGATATAACTCACGTTCTATTCTACTAAAAATCTGCCTAAAGCCTTTTGCTAACTTTAGCTTCGGAGTCTCTTGCAGGTACCACCTCCCATCTCCTGACGAGGAACTCAGACAAGCGGCACTTCCGAACCAAAGAGGTCAGACGCTACCACACTAAGGGATCTAGACCTCACATCTAGGCCTAAATTAATATTTTAGGTGATCCTCGGAACATTGGCGCTGTTGCTGGGGACCTGGAATTCTCCCCCTAACTAATCGCGTATCACGAGCATTAGGACGACTACACGGAATTTGAATATGAGCAAGAAGCTCAGCCAGAAGGCCATGCCCTCGTACTTTGTTACACCCTACCACACTGAGCTTTACACTGAATTCGTAAAACAGAGGTGGTGTGGTATTACGACCTATAAAATAAAATATGTACATGTAATAAAAAAAAGATTATATTACACTAGGAGCCAAATAAAAATCGCGAAATAAAAAACGCAACGCTCAAGAAACGAGTTAACCTGCGCGTCAGGAAAACCATAACTATCGAACACAAAATAACAAAAGCAGGAGTAGAGCGCCAAAGATACAAAATAACAAGCTCCTAACTCAGCCCGCGAAGTCAAGGCTGGCCAGAGAATCTTTACACATATATATAAACATATCCAAAACCCAAATGTACGTAAACAAAATACTGTCTCTCCATAAACCTCTAAGAGGATAAAAAAAAAGTAAGTTATGCGGAGAGAAGGCTAAGTACATATATATACATCATTGTACAATAAGATAACCTAGTAACCACTTTGCTTCAGGAGCTCAGACGCCTAACGAGATGCCTCTCAACCTGCATCTGAAAAACAACAATATAGGATGGAATGAGAACCGGAGGTTCTCAGTATGGTAAAGGTGCCACACACATAATCTATAAGGTCCTAAAAATGCCAGAGGCGATCCTAGAATGCCGACACTCAGATTATAGAGATTAAAGTATTAAACAGAAGCCATAAAAGATGGTTTTCTAAGAGTATCTAAACCTAACTTAGCTTAACCTTAAGTCTAAGTCCCATACTTCCATTCCTCCATACCTCCAACTCCATCATGCATTTTACAAACAAATAAACAGATAAAAGCGCACAAGAAGATTACAAATACCGCAGGTAACAAATATACATTTAGCATGGCAAGTACACTTAGGCACACCAGTTAATGCACGAACAAGTAATTTAAGTAGTACACATATGATGCATGCTTATCTTATGGCTGATGAGGCTCATCTATCGGTTATCCAGCCAACCCGACAAGTACGAAAACCTTAGACTGTCCCTCGACGTGCATCCCCAAGAGTCTATGCATAGCTTTTCTCAAATAATCAATATTGTTCAATAGGGGTAACATTCCCGGAAATTTATATTGCCCAGTCACCCTTACGTCGTATGGTCAACAGAGTATCGAGTTTTCAACCTCGTGGTGGCAAGCCACGGTACTTTACCCAGGGAATCTCGTATCTCAGATCATTCAAATTCATAAGCCATATAAATAATTCAATTATAATTCATCAACATCCACATCATTCTCAATCGCATCTCATTTATCATCATACATCAATCATTCTCAATCATTACCCTTCATTATCACACCTCCCATTCCGTCCATCAATAGTTCCAATTCAAAACATAATTCATTCTTTTCTAAATGAATCAAACTTAAAACATACTCATTTTCTTAATAACTCAAAATCAAACTATATAACCTTTCAATCTAAATCTTTTTAAATAATCATATGAACAAAATCTCTCATTTTTATAAAATTTCAGCAGCATCTCCTCTAAAACTTGGACTTTGCCACCCTTTTCGGGTCCAAACCTGCATTCTTTTCAATTCAACATACCCTTCCTCGTCATCATAACAATCACCACAATAAATCTACCTCAGATTAACAATTATACTCACACAATATTCAAATCCAACAACCAAAATTCAACTAAGAATTATAGTTCACAAATCCTAGGCTTTTAACACAAAATACCTTATTATCATAACAACCTCCACAATAGTTATACCACAAATCAATAATTCACCAAATCACCAGTTAATCAACATGCACCAAACCAACCATGTTCATCAACAGGATACTAAGTATTAAATATACACATGCAATCCAACTTATCCTATGGTCATCTAGCCTATGTTTTCACAGAACATTATATATTAAATGCAAGAAACCTAAACCATACCTTAGCCAATTTCTACGTAACGACCAAAGCAATTTATTCAAAATCAAGGCAGCCCCTCAAAATTCAACAAACTCTAAGCTCAACTTCCTCAAAGTTCCAATATTCACAATTTCAAGCTCCAATTATTTATTTTCAACCAAAAACACGTCCCGAACAGAGTTGAACACCAAAAACACGTTACAACTTGGCGTTCAGCTCCAAGAGAAGTCTCTGCACGTGTAAAGTTCAAGCTCAGCCCAACCACACACCAAGTGGGCCCCAGAAGTGGATTTCTGCATCAATTACTTATTTTTGTAAACCCTAGTAGCTAGTCTAGTATAAATAGGACATTTTACTATTGTATTCAGAGTCTTTGGCTGTCTAGTCTTTTGACCATTCGGCCTTTTGATCACATTTTGGGGGCTGGCCATTCGGCCATGCCTGGACCATCACTTATGTATTTTCAACGGTGGAGTTTCTACACACCATAGATTAAGGGTGTGGAGCTCTGCTGTACCTCAAGTTTTAATGCAATCACTGCTGTCTTTTATTCAATTCAAGCTTATTTTTATTCTAAGATATCACTCGTACTTTAACCTGATGGATGTGATGATCCGTGACACTGATCATCATCCATCCTTATGAACGCGTGCCTGACAACCTCCTCCATTCTACAAGCAAGAACTAGAGTGTATATCTCTTGGATTCCTGACGCACGACACATGGTTGCCCTCGCCTGACAACCGAGCCTTCCATTCTTTGAGATCAGAGTCTTCGTGGTATAAGCTAGAATCCATAGGCAGCATTCATGAGAATCTGGAAAGTCTACACCTTTCTTTGGTATTTCGAGTAGGATTCTGGGATTGAATGACTGTGACAAGCTTCAAACTCGCGATTGTTGGGCGTGATGACAAACGCAAAAGAATTAATGGATTCTATTCCGACATGATCGAGAACCAACAGATGATTAGCCGTGCCGTGATAGAGCATTTGGACCTTTTTCACTGAGAAGATGGGATGTAGCCATTGACAACGGTGATGCCCTATATACAGCTTGCCATGGAAAGGAATAAGAAGGATTGAAGGAAGGCAATAGGAAAGCAGAGATCCAACAGGGACAAAGTATCTCCATACACTTATCTAAAATTCTCACCAATGATCTACATAAGTATTTCTATCTTTATTTTCTGTTTATTTATTATTATTATTCGAAAACTCCATAACCATTTATTATCCGCCTGACTGAGATTTACAAGATGACCATAGCTTGCTTCATACCAACAATCTCTGTGGGATCGACCCTTATTTACGTAAGGTTTATTACTTGGACGACCCAGTACACTTGCTGGTTAGTGATGTGAAGTTGTGAAGAAAGTGCTAAGTTAGTAGATGCGCATACCAAGTTGAATGTCATTATTAGAGATCACAATTTCGTGCACCAAGTTTTTAGCGCCATTGTCGGGGATTGTTCGAGTTTGGACAACTAACAGTTCATCTTGTTCCTCATATTAGGTAATTTTCTTTTTTATTTTCTTTTCTAAAAGTTTTAAAAAATATTTTTCAAAATTTTCCCTTTGTTTTCAAAAATTATTCCAAATTTTTAAGAATGAATTCTAGAGTTTCATGGTAACATGTTGAAGCCTGGCTGGCTGTAAAGCTATATCCAAATTCTTTTGGATTGAGGCTTCCACTTGTCAACATAAAAGGCATGTATATGGAATTGGATGAAGTATCAACTGTTGCATGCCTGATTTATATCCTAAAGCTAGTTGGCTATTAAGCAATGTCCAACTCCTGGATTGGAGTTTTAGGCTAACATTGAAAGATTCCTGGAATTCTTATTAAAAATTTTCAATTTCTTATTTTCTTTTTCCTATATGTTTTTCAAAAAAAAAAATAAAAGAAAATACAAAAAAATCATAAAATCATAAAAACCAAAAATATTTTGTGATTCTTATTTGAGTCTTGTGTCATGTTTTAAGTTTGTGTCAATTGCATGTTTTAAAAATTTTTGCATTTTTCGAAAATTCATGCATAGTGTTCTTCATGATCTTCAAGTTGTTCTTGGTAGGTCTTCTTGTTTGATCTTGATGTTTTCTTGTTTTGTGTCTTTTATTATTTTTCATGTGCATTTTTGCATTCATGGTGTCTAAGCATTAAAGATTTCTAAGTTTGGTGTCATGCATGTTTTCCTTGCATCAAAAAATTTTTCAAAAATATGTTCTTGATATTCATCATGATCTTCAAAGTGTTTTTGGTGTTCATCTAGACATTCATAGTGTTCCTGCATGCATTAAGTGTTTTGATCCAAAATTTTCATGTTTTGGGTCATATTTGTGTTTTTCTCTCTCCTCATTAAAAATTAAAAAAAAATATCTTTTCCTTATTTTACTCCTAATTTTCGAAAATTTGAGTTGACTTAGTCAAAAAATTTTAAAACTTAGCTTTTTCTTATAAGTCAAGTCAAATTTTCAATTTTAAAAATCCTATCTTTTCAAAACTTTTTCAAAAATCAAATCTTTTTCATTTTTATCTTATGATTTTCGAAAATTTAAAAATATTTTCAAAATCTTTTTCTTATCTTTATTTCAAAAAATTGAAACTTTACTAACAATTAATGTGATTGATTCAAAAATTTGAAATTTGTTACTTTCTTGTTAAGAAAGGTTCAATGTTTAAATTCTAGAATCATATCCTTTAGTTTCTTGTTAGTCAAGTAATCAATTTTAGTTTTAAAAATTAAATATTTTTCAAAATATTTTTTCCTTAAAAATCATATCTTTTTACCATATCTTTTAAAATTATATCTTTTTTTTTCAAAAATTTGATTTTAAAATATCTTTTCTAACTTCTTATCTTTTCAAAATTGATTTTGAAATCTTTCTCAACTAACTAATTGACTATCTCTTATCTTTTTCAAAACCACCTAACTACTTTTTCCTCTCTAATTTTTGAAAATTTCTCACTCTTTTTCAAAAATTCCTTTTAATTAATTAATTGTTTCAAATTTTAATTTTAATTTTATTTCTTCTCTTAATTTTCGAAAATCACTAACCCTTTTTCAAAATTTATTTTCGAAAATTCTCTCCCTCTCACCTCCTTCTATTTATTTAATTATCTACTAACACTTCTCCTCTACTCAAGAATTCGACACTATCCTCACCCTTGTGTTTGGATTCTTACCTTTTTCTCCTTCTATTCATTTCTTCTTCTACTAACATAAAGGAATCTCTATACTGTGACATAGAGGATTCCTCTTCTTCTCTTTCATATGAGCAGGAACAAGGAAAAAGGCATTCTTGTTGAAGCTGATCCTGAACCTGAAAGGACTCTGAAAAGGAAACTAAGAGAAGCTAAATTACAACAAGCCAGAGACAACCTTACTAAAATTTTCGAACAAGAAAAGGATATGGTAGCCGAACCCAACAACAATAATGCAAGGAGGATGCTTGGTGACTATACTACACCTACTTCCAAATTTGATGGAAGAAGCATCTCAATCCCTGCCATTGGAGCAAACAATTTTTAGCTGAAACCTCAACTAGTTGCTCTAATGCAACAGAACTGCAAATTCCATGGACTTCTATCAGAAGATCCCTATCAGTTTTTAACTGAGTTCTTGCAGACCTGTGAGACTGTTAAGACTAATGCAGTAGATCCTGAAGTCTACAGGCTAATGCTTTTCCCTTTTGCTATAAGAGACAGAGCTAGAACATGGTTGGACTCACAACCTAAGGATATCCTGGACTCTTGGGATAAGCTAGTCACGACCTTCTTGGTTAAGTTCTTTCCTCCTCAAAAGCTGAGCAAGCTTAGAGTGGATGTTCAGACCTTCAAGCAAAAAGATGGTAAATCCCTCTATGAAGCTTGGGAAAGATACAAGCAGATGACCAAAAAGTGTCCTTCTGACATGTTTTCAGAGTGGACCATGTTAGATATATTCTATTATGGTCTATCTAAGTTCTCTAAGATGTCACTAGACCATTCTGCAGGTGGATCCATTCACCTAAAGAAAACGCCTGCAGAAGCTCAGGAACTTATTGAAATGGTTGCAAATAACCAATTCAAGTACACTTCTAAGAGAAATTTCGTGAATAATGGGATGCCTCAGAGGAAGGGAGTTCTTGAAATTGATGCTCTGAATGCCATACTGGCTCAGAACAAAATGTTGACTCAGCAAGTCAACATGATTTCTCAAAATCTGAATGGATGGTAAAATGCATCCAACAGCACTAAAGAGACATCTTCTGAAGAATAAGCTTATGATCCTGAAAACCCTGTAATGGCAGAAGTAAATTACATGGGGGAAGCCTTTGGCAACACCTATAACCCCTCATGGAGAAATCATCCAAATTTCTCATGGAAGGATCAACAAAAGCCTCAACAAGGCTTTAATAATGATGGAAGAAACATGTTTAGCAATAGCAAACCTTTTCCATCATCTTCTCATCAACAGACAGAGACTTCTGAGCAGAGCACCTCTAACTTAGCAAACATAGTCTCTGATCTGTCTAAGGCCACTTTAAGTTTCATGAGCAAAACAAGGTCCTCCATCAGAAGTTTGGAGGCACAAGTGGGCCAGCTGAGTAAGAAAGTCACTAAAACTCCTCCTAGTACTCTCCTAAGCAATACTGAAGAGAATCCAAAAAGAGAGTGCAAGGCCATTGACATAATCAACATGGCCGAACCTAGAGAGGAAGGAAAGGACCTAAATCCTAATGAGGAAGACCTCATGGTACATCTCTCAAGCAAGAAGGAGTTTCCTATTAAGGACCTAAAGGAATCTGAGGCTCACCTAGAGACCATAGAGATTCCATTAAACCTCCTTTTACCATTCATGAGCTCTGAGAACTATTCTTCCTCTGAAGAGGATGAAGATGTGACTGGAGAGCAAGTTGCTCAATATCTAGGAGCCATCATGAAACTGAATGCCAAGTTGTTTGGTAATGAGACTTGGGAAGGTGAACATCCCTTGCTCATTAGTGAACTAGATACATGGGTTCAGCAAACTTTACCTCAAAAGAGACAAGATCCTGGTAAATTCTTAATACCCTGTACCATAGGCACCATGACCTTTGAAAAGGCTCTGTGTGACCTAGGGTCAAGCATAAATCTTATGCCACTCTCTGTAATGGAGAAGCTGGGGATCATTGAGGTACAGCCTGCCATATTCTCATTACAAATGGCAAACAAGTCAATAAGACAAGCTTTTGGATTGGTAGAGTGATGAGCGGATAATTTATACGCTTTTTGGCATTGTTTTCATATAGTTTTTAGTAAGTTTAAGCTACTTTTAGGGATGTTTTCATTAGTTTTTATGTTAAATTCACATTTCTGGACTTTACTATGAGTTTGTGTGTTTTTCTGTGATTTCAGGTAAATTCTGACTGAAATTGAGGGATTTGAGCAAAACTCTGAAGAAGGCTGACAAAAGGACTGCTGATGCTGTTGGATTCTGACCTCCGTGCACTCGAAATGGATTTTCTGGAACTACAGAACTCCAATTGGCGCGCTCTTAACGGCGTTGGAAAGTAGACATCCAGGGATTTCCAGCAATATATAATAGTCCATACTTTATTCGAAGAATGACGACGTAACTT
>NC_029776.3:75396900-75397444 GCF_000817695.3 Arachis duranensis | reverse complement strand
TTCAAAAATCATATCTTTTTCATTTTTTTTATATAATTTTCGAAAATTTCAAAATTATTTTTCAAAATATTTTCAAAAATCTCTTTCTTATCTTTATATCAAATTTTCGAAAATTAACTAACAATTAATGTGATTGGTTCAAAAATTTGAAGTTTGTTACTTTCTTGTTAAGAAAGGTTCAATCTTTAAGTTCTAGAATCTTATCTTGTAGTTTCTTGTTAGTTAAGTCAATTTTAAAATTAAATCTTTTTCAAATATCTTTTTCAAATATATCTTTTTATCTTTTATTTTATCTTTTTCAAAATTTGATTTCAAAATATCTTATCTAACTTCTTATTTTCTTATCTTTTTCAAAATTTGATTTCAAATCTTTTTCAATCAACTAACTAACTTTTTGGTTGTTTCTTATCTTTTTCAAAACTACCTAACTACCCATCTCCCTCTAATTTTCGAAAATCCTCCATCTTTTTTTCAAAAAATTCTTTTTGTTTTAAATTTTAATTTTAAACTTATCTCATCTCTAATTTTCGAAAATTACTAACCC
>NC_029776.3:75393928-75396207 GCF_000817695.3 Arachis duranensis | reverse complement strand
GCTGACCAAAAGATGTCCATCTGACATGTTTTCAGAATGGACCATGTTAGATATATTCTATTATGGTCTTTCTGAATTTTCAAAAATGTCACTGGATCATTCTGCAGGTGGATCTATTCACCTGAAGAAAACGCCTGAAGAGGCTCAAGAACTCATTGACATGGTTGCAAATAACCAGTTCATGTATACCTCTGAGAGGAATTCCGTGAATAATGGGATACCTCAGAAGAAAGGAGTTCTTAAAATTGATGCTCTGAATGCCATATTGGCTCAAAACAAAGTGTTGACTCAACAGGTCAACATGATCTCTCAAAATCTGAATGGATTTTGATCTCTTAGTATCTAACCAGAATGCAAACTGCAGCTGGCAGTACACAAGAAGCTTCACTTGAAGAAGAAGCTTATTATCCTGATCAAACCACCATGGAGGAAGTGAATTACATGGGAGAACACTATGGAAACACCTACAACACTTCATAGAGGAACCATCCTAACCTTTCATGGAAGGATCAACAGAAACTTCAGCAAGGTTTCAATAACAATCAAGGTAAAAGGAACCAGAATAGGTTTAATAACAGACCACAATTCCTATCTTCTCAAAGGAATATTGGAACCTCTAAGCAGAGTCTTTTTGACTTAGTTATTTTGGTTTCGAGCCTCTCTAAGATCACTCATAGTTTCATGAATGAAACAAGATCCTCCATTAGAAATTTGGAGGCACAAGTGGGCCAGCTGAGTAAGAAAGTTATTGAAACTCCTCCCAGTACTCTCCCAAGCAACACAGAAGAAAATCCAAAAGGAGAGTGCAAGGCCATTGATTTACTCAAAGTGGCCGAATGCATAGAAGAGGAGGAGGACGAAAATCCTAGTGAGGAAGACCTCCTGGGACGTCCTCAAACAAGAAGGAGTTTCCTATTAAGGATCCTGAGGAATCTGAGGCTCACATAGAGACCATAGAGATTCCATTAAATCTCCTTCTGCCATTCATGAGCTCTGAAGAATATTCATCCTCTGAAGAGGATGAAGATATGACTGGTAAGCAAGTTGCTCAATATCTAGGAGCTATCATGAAGCTGAATGCCAAGCTATTTGGTAATGAGACTTGGGAAAGCGAACCTCCCTTGCTCATTAGTGACTTAGATACTTGGATTCAGGAAACTCTACCTCAAAAGAAACAAGATCCTGGCAAGTTCTTAATACCTTGCACCATTGGCACCTGAGCTTTGAGAAAGCTCTATGTGATCTTGGGTCAGGGATAAACGCCACAGCAGGAGCTGTGATAGATGTCAATAGAGGAGAGTTAGTCCTTCAATTGAATGGAGAATACCTTGTGTTTCAAGCACATGGCAATCCCTCTGTGACAAAAGAGAGTAAGCATGAAGAGCTTCTCTCAGTTCAGGGTCAAGAAGAGCCCACACAGTCAAACTCTAAGTTTGGTGTTGTGTGGCCACAACCAAACTCTAAGTTTGGTGTTAAGACCCCATATCCAAACTCTAAGTTTGGTGTTGGGGACTATACAACATTGACCTGATCACCTTTCAGCTCCATGAGGGCCACTGTCAAGCTATTGACATTAAAGAAGCGCTTGTTGGGAGGCAACCCAATTTTATTTATCTAATTTTATTTTATTTTGTTTCTTTGTTATTTTTGTGTTTAATTAGGTACATGATCATGAGGAGTCACGAAAAAATCAAAAAAATTAAAAACAGAGTCAAAAACAGAAGAAAAAAAAATTTTTCACCCTGGAGGACGCACGGGCTGGCGTTCAACGCCCAGAAGGTGCATCTGGCCGGTGTTTAACGCCAGAACAGAGCACCATTCTGGCGCTGAACGCCCAAAACAAGCTACATCCTGGCGTTTAACGCCAGGATGCGCACACAGAGGGTAATCTGGCGCTGAACGCCAGAAACAAGCATGAAACTGGCGTTCAACGCCAGAAACATGCATTACATGGGCGTTTAACGCCCAGAACATGCACCAATGGGCGTTTAAATGCCAGAATGGTGTGCCAAGGCATTTTACATGCCTATTTGGTGCAGGGATGGAATTCCTTGACACCTCAGGATCTGTGGACCTCACAGGATCCCCACCTACCTCGCCCTCTCCCTTTCCATTCATGATCATCCCTTCTGTTTTTCATTCACCACCTGCTGCTACCCATTCTACCCCATACACCCCACCTACCTTTACAATTTCACTTCTCTTCCCCACCCAATCCCACCCATATAGCCGAATCCATCTCCCCTCACTCATCTCCATTATCTTCTTCTTCTTCTTCT
>NC_029776.3:75367934-75391069 GCF_000817695.3 Arachis duranensis | reverse complement strand
TAGTTTTCACTGCGAGGATGGGATGTAGCCATCAGCCATGGGTGATGCCTCCAGACTGGTTAGCTGTGCGAGTGACAGCCGCACAGGATATTTCCCCGTGAGGAATGAAAGTAGCCACAGTTGATGGTGAACCCCTATACAAAGCTTGCCATGGAAAGGAGTAAGAAGGATTGAGTAGAAGGAGTAGGAGAGCAGGCGTCCAAGAGCTCTACAGCATCTCCATCCGCTTATCTGAAATTCCCACCAATGAATCTGCATAAGTATCTTTATCCCTTTCATTATTTCTATTTTCGAAAACCCATAAAACTATTTTAACCTGCCTAACTGAGATTTGCAAGGTGACCATAGCTTGCTTCATACCAACAATCTCTGTGGATTCGACCCTTACTCACGTAAGGTTTATTACTTGGACGACCCAGTACACTTGCTGGTTAGTTGAACGGAGTTGTGAAAATAAACAATGTCATCAGAGTATACATCCTACAAGTAGAAAGAACAAGTGATCACAATTTCGTCCACCATAGAGGACGTGTTAGTGAAGGTTGAAGGCCTTTACATCCCTGCTGATTTCATAATCTTAGACACTAGGAAGGAGGAGGATGAATGTATCATCCTTGGAAGACCTTTCCTAGCCACAGCAAGAGCTGTGATAGATGTTAACAGAGGAGAATTAGTCCTTCAATTGAATGGGGACTACCTTGTGTTTAAGACCCAAGGGTGTTCTTCTATATACATGCAGAGGAATCATGAAAAGCTTCTCTCAAGACAGAGTCAAACAAAGCCCCCACAATCAAACTCTAAGTTTGGTGTTGGAAGACCACAGCAAAACTCTAAGTTTGGTGTTGAATCCCCACATCCAAACTCTAAGTTTGGTGTTTGGAGTCTACAACATTGACCTGATCACCTGTGAGGCTCCATGAGAGCCCACTGTCAAGCTAGTGACATTAAATGACCGCTTATTGGGAGGCAAACCATTTTTTATTTATCTATATTTCTATTGTTCTTTTATTTTTTTTAGGTCTATGATCATGTGGAGTCACAAAATAATTGCAAAAATTAAAAACAGAATAAAAAATAGCAGAAGAAAAAGCACACCCTGGAGAAAGAGCTAACTGGCAAAAAAACATGTAGCAGTCTGGCGTTTAAACGCTAGGATTGCACACTGAGGAAAGCTGGCGTTCAACGTAGAAACATGCTGCAGATGGGCGTTGAACGCCCAGAACAAGCATAAAGCTGGCGTTTAATGCCAAAAACAAGTATCAATCTGGCGTTAAACACCAGGATTGCACTCAGATTGCGTTTTACATGCCTAATTGGTGCAGGGATGTTAAATCCTTGAAACCTCAAGATTTGTGGACCCCACAGGATCCCTACCTACCTCAACTCACCTTCTCTCTTCTTTACCAATCACCTCAATCTCTCTTCCCCATCACCTCTTCACCACTCACATCCATCCATCCTTCCCACCCAAACCCACCTTACATGGCCGAAACACAAACATCTCTCCCTCTCCTCTATATCTTCTTCTTCTTCTTCTATTCTTTCTTCTTTTGCTCGAGGGTGAGCAATATTCTAAGTTTGGTGTGGTAAAAGCATAGCTTTTTTGTTTTTCCATAACCATTTATGGCACCTAAGGCCAGAGAAACCTTAAGAAAGAGGAAAGGGAAGGCAATTGCTTCCACCTCTGAATCATGGGAGATGGAGAGATTCATCTCAAGGGTCCATAGCACAGTAGTAGAGCATTTGACTGCACATCAAGAGAGCATGAGGAATTCCCTCATCAAGAAATCCCTGAGATACCTCAAGGGATACATTTTCCTCCACACAATTATTGGGAGCAACTAAGGATAGGAGCACCAAAATCACTAAGGATCAAGCAATAGAGGCAAGGAAGAGACATAGAGGAGCTCAAAAAGCACCATTGGTCCTTCAAGAAGGCGCCACCCTCACTAAGGTGGACTCATTCCTTGTTCTTATTTCTGTGTTTTTCGGTTTTTTTATGCTATATGTTTATCTATGTTTGTGTCTTTATTACATGATCATTAGTATTTAGTAACTATGTCTTAAGGCTATGAATAATTCTGTGAATCCTTCACCTCTCTTAAATGAAAAATGTTTCTAATTCAAAAGAACAAGAAGTACATGAATTTTGAATTCATCCTTGAAATTAGTTTAATTACATTGATGTGGTGACAATACTTTTTGCTTTCTGAATGAATGCTTGAACAGTGCATATTTTTTATCTTGTTGTTTAAGAATGTTAAAATTGTTGGCTCTTGAAAGAATGATGAACAAAGAGAAATGTTATTGATAATCTGAAAAATCATGAAATTGATTCTTGAAGCAAGAAAAAGCAGTGAAAAAGCAAAAGCTTGCAAAAAAAAGAAAAAAAGTGGCGAAAAAATAGAGAGAAAAAGAAAAAGCAAGCGGAAAAAGCCAATAGCCCTTAAAACTAAAAGGCAAGGGTAAAAAGGATCCAAGGCTTTGAGCATCAATGGATAGGAGGGCCCAAGGAAATAAAATCTAAGCCTAAGCAGCTAAATCAAGATGTCCCTAACCATGTGCTTGTGCCATGCAGGTCCAAGTGAAAAGCTTGAGACTGAGTGGTTAAAGTCATGATCCAAAGCAAAAAGAGTGTGCTTAAGAGCTCTGGATACCTCTAACTGGGGACTTTAGCAAAGCTGAGTCACAATCTGAAAAGGTTCACCCAGTCATGTGTCTGTGGCATTTATGTATTCGGTGGTAATACTGGAAAACAATGTTCTTAGGGCCACAGCCAACTCATAAAAGTAGCTGTGTTCAAGAATCAACATACTTAACTAGGAGAATCAATAACACTATCTAAAATTCTGAGTTCCTATAGATGCCAATCATTCTGAACTTCAAAAGAAAAAGTGAGATGCCAAAACTGTTCAGAAGCAAAAAGCCACAAGTCCCGCTCATCTAATTAGAACTAATATTCATTGATGTTTTGGAATTTATAGTATATTCTCTTCTTTTTATCCTATTGATTTTTAGTTGCTTGGGGACAAGCAACAATTTAAGTTTGGTGTTGTGATGAGCGGATAATTTATACGCTTTTTTGCATTGTTTTTAGGTAGTTTTTAGTAGGATCTAGCTACTTTTAGGGATGTTTTCATTAGTTTTTATGCTAAATTCTCATTTCTGGACTTTACTATGAGTTTGTGTGTTTTTCTGTGATTTCAGGTATATTCTGGCTGAAATTAATGGACCTGAGCAAAACTCTGATAAGAACGCTGACAAAGGACTACTGATGTTGTTGGATTCTGACCTTCCTGCAATATATAATGGTTCGTACTTTATTTGAGATTAGATGATGCAAACTGGCGCTCAACACCAGTTCCATGCTGCATTCTGGAGTCAAACGCCAGAAACACGTCACGAACCAGAGTTGAACGCCAAAAACACGTTACAACTTGGCGTTCAACTCCAAGAGAAGCCTCTGCACGTGTAAAGTTCAAGCTCAGCCCAAGCACACACCAAGTGGGCCACGGAAGTGGATTTCTGTAGCAATTACTTATTTCTATAAACCCTAGTAGCTAGTCTAGTATAAATAGGACATTTTACTATTGTATTCAGAGTCTTTGGCTATCTAGTCTTTTGATCATTTGGTCTTTTGATCACATTTTGGGGGTTGGCCATTCGGCCATGCCTGGACCATCACTTATGTATTTTCAACGGTGGAGTTTCTACACACCATAGATTAAGGGTGTGGAACTTTGCTGTACCTCAAGTTTTAATGCAATCACTACTGTCTTTTATTCAATTCAAGCTTATTTTTATTCTAAGATATCACTCGTACTTCAACCTGATGGATGTGATGATCCGTGACACTCATCATCATCCATCCTTATGAACGCGTGCCTGACAACCACCTCTGTTCTACAATCTCTTGCATTCCTGACGCACGACGCATGGTTTCCCTCGCCTGACAACTGAGCCTTCCATTCCGTGAGATCAGAGTCTTCGTGGTATAAGCTAGAATCCATTGGCAGAATTCATGAGAATCCGGAAAGTCTAAACCTTGTATGTGGTATTCCGAGTAGGATTCTCAGATTGAATGACTGTGACGAGCTTCGAACTTGCGATTGTTGGGCGTGATGACAAACGCAAAAGAATCAATAGATTCTATTCCAACATGATCGAGAACCGACAGATGATTAGTCGTGCCGTGATAGAGCATTTGGACCTTTTTCACTGAGAGGATGGGATGTAGCCATTGACAACGGTGATGCCCTACATACAGCTTGCCATGGAAAGGAATAAGAAGGATTGAAGGAAGGCAATAGGAAAGCAGAGATCTAACAGGGACAAAGCATCTCCATACACTTATGTGAAATTCTCACCAATGATCTACATAAGTATTTCTATCTTTATTTTTTGTTTATTTATTATTATTATTCGAAAACTCCATAACCATTTATTATCCGCCTGACTGAGATTTATAAGATGACCATAGCTTGCTTCATACCAACAATCTCTGTGGGATCGACCCTTACTCACGTAAGGTTTATTACTTGGACGACTGAGTACACTTGCTGGTTAGTGATGCGAAGTTGTGAAGAAAGTGCTGAGTTAGTAGATGCGCATACCAAGTTGAATGCCATTGTTAGAGATCACAATTTTGTGCACCAGCAACTAAGCCTGGTACACCACCGACTACTGCTCCATTCATTGAAGCTGCTCTAGCTGCTCCCTCCACTCTAGCTTGAGCTCATCCGTGTCCGTCATGTGTGTAAGGATCTCCTGATACCTCACCTGAGTCTCGTTCAGCTCATGAGCCTATTCGTGAAGGCTCTGGGTGAGCTCCTACACTTGTAGCCTCAAATCAATGCCTTCCTCAGGATCGATGGCTCGACTGGTGGCAGAGGCAGATGATGGCCTCAACATGGAGGTCTGGAGACTGTTGGCGAAGAACGAATGCATCCTGTATACACGGTTCTTGTATGGTGCAGATGCGGTCTCACGTTAAACTGCATCGAGATTGACAACTAAAGTAGCAGTGCCACTACCGTCTTCCCCACTTTGTTGAGATTGCTGAGTTGCAGCCTCTAGTCTTTGCGTGTAGGACTCTTGTGTCAATGTACTTGAAGGTCTCCACCAATGTCGCATCGCGATCCAACAACTTTGACTACACATGTTGCATTGAAACAACTTGGAATATTACTGCACAGACAACAAAAGAAGGAATCTCCAATCGAGCTCAGAGAAAATAGCACCGTCCTAATAAAAAATATTACTTATTAAATTCACAAGCTGAAACTAATTCAAAAACTAACTTAAAAGAATAGGTAAAACTCATTACTCTAATTAATTAAAACCTAATTCTTAATTCAACCAAACTAACAACAGGCATCACAAATTTAATTTTCACTTACATTAAAGTAACACAACAACTCCTATTAACATACTTCATTAAGCAAATATAATCATTGATTTAACATCAACTCTAACAAAATGTTAAACTCACAAGGAAAACTAATTTAAAAGAATAGGTAAAACTCATTACTCTAATTAATTAAAACCTAATTCTTAATTCAACCAAACTAACAAGAGTCATCACATATTTAATTTTAACTTACATTAAAGTAACACAACAACTCCTAATAACATACTTCATTATGCAAATTTAACCACTGATTTAACAATAGCTCTAACAAAATGTTAAACTCACAAAATAATATGAAAAAACATAATAACCATACCAACAAACCAATCTGATAATAGTGGTAGCAATCTCTCTTTAATATTATGGTGATAGAGGTGGCGGTAACGGCAACGTGAACAGCAATCGCGGTGGAGGATGTGATAGGGACAACAGTAACAGCAATAGCAGATTCTATGAGAACATGAAGTGGCGGTGATAGCAGGAGCTCCAAGCACGGTGGCGATGTCGGTTGCAAGCTCCGACGGCTACGCTAATCCGACTGTAAATTCAACGGAAATCTCGCCGCTAACGTCCTATGCTAAATCCGATAGTAAATCCGATGGTACTGAGCATTTTTCTTGTAGTAATATGTCAAAGAATATAACTAAGTTAATGGCAAAATTAGAGAAGCTACATACCAGCTACGCCTTAGTCTTTATGAAGGTTGCTGAGCCGTCAGTATACTTGGACGACTTGGTCGACACTCTATTAGCATTGTTTGTGAGACCCTAATGTCTGAACCCCTCATCGGTCTCCCAATGAACGTATAAAGCCTTCTTGATTTCTGGTTGGATCTCGGAAGTGAGGTGGTCGCGCCTGTCACGTACATCCTCCATCATCTATTATAGCTATCTACCCTTTCGATAGTTGTATATCTTCCTGATGAGGGCATCGTTCTTGTCCCATATAAAGTTTACCTGCACAAAGAAACTTTAAAATTAGTTAATCAAAATATATCGTATTAAATAAAATAGAAGATATACAATAGGTAATAAGGTTTGATTATATTAAGGTTTTACCATCTACTTCTGAAACCATCGCTCTCTAATCTTAGTAGGGATCTTCTTGTAGCTCGGCCATGGATGGTCATACATCATCTTGATGATGTTAGTCATCTCTTGAGTACAAGTATTGTTGTTTGGCACAAACCTATCAACAATTCACAAACAAACCAATATGGCAATATAAATTAAAACTTTAAAAGAAAATAACCATAATATATTGACATTTTTTTAGAAATTTCAGTAGAATTTTATCTATAATTAGAATGCGCCACAAACTCTATCCATCAACAATTAACTTAAATACCACCAATTATCAACAATCAATAAACAACAGTTAATAACCTAGAAGCAACATCCGTAAATCCACTAAACTATAATTAATAATCAGGATATATAAAATAGTTTTAGCAGTTCAAACCTACAACTCTAAATCCACTAAAACTAGAATCAATAATCAAGAATCACTAATCACGAATTATCAAAAACTTTCACCATATAAAAGACTTAAAGTAGTACTTACGCCATTTTACCATCAAGCTAAATGGTCATTCGTACGATGGGAGGTGGTAGAGGGGTATCAGTTGGCTGGCTTCCTTGAGAGGATTCCAGCACTGCAGTAACCATCGCTGGAGGCAGCATCACCGAGACAGTGAGCTGCTGAGCAAATTGAGGCAGCATTGCTGTAGACGCAAGGACGTAGTTGGGATTAGGGACCATGATAAACGGTTGTTCTGATGCACTCACAATTTGTTACGTCATTGGGGTAGTCAGAGTAGAGGGAGAGGATCCAGAATTTTTATGGGTACCGGAAGAAACCCTCCCTCTACCACGATTACGATCACAACCACGACCACTAGGCCGATCCACAACACTTCTAACTGTCATCATGTCTGCAAAGAGAATACCAATTAAAAATGTACTAAACTTATTCACAATATCATTAAAAAATCTTAAAATAAACTACGTTAAACTTAGTTAAAAAAATACATATCCATTGAAATCAAATAAAACAAAAGAGGTAAGTGCACATTCTAACTTCACAAATATTTAGCAATATGCCTATTTAAATAGAATAACTTGAACTATGTGAAATATATGCATTCAAACTTGAGCAACACCAATTTACCAAATTCAATTCCAATTCAAAACCAATAGCGCAGCAACAACAATATCACATTATTACAACATTATAACTCACATAAGTCTAATAGCCTAATCTAATCTTATCTTAACCACATAAATTCACTAAATAAAAAACATTATTTCTATCTAATTCATAATACAAATTAACAACTAAAACCTAAATTAATCCTAAATCTAAAGAAAAAAAAGGAATTTATTTATCTGAGAATGCAGACATAGAAGTGGACAGGAGAATGTTGCTGGTGATCGGCGCTGTTGGTGGTGGCTGGCATAAGTGGATGGCGATGAGAGGGAGAGAGGCTGCTGGAGAGGATGTGGCGGCAAGGTTGACGTGCAGCGGGGCTAACGGAACAGCGGGAGGGATAGGGTTAGAGAGAGTGTGGAAGGAGAAAGGGGAGAAAGAAACAGATTGAGGAGGTGGCAGCTGTAAGACCCAGAACTTTTGAGAAAAGGCTACCATGAGCTAATTTCAAATTCAGTATTTTTTTAGCTTTAATTTCAGAAATTTCTTTATTTAAGAAAATTAAAGCAATTTTCAATTAATTGAATTTGAAATAAATTAAGATTATTAACCAATTTTACAATTATTGAATTATTTTCTATATTCAAATTATAAAGTTGGTAGTTGTGAAATAATAAGGATTTTATATGATTTGGACTAAATAATTAATATTTTAAAATATTAATACTACTATTTTGGGAAGATAAAGGATTTAATTATATTATTTCTAATTATTGGATTTGAACATTTTATTGAAAATAATTGTGAAATTGTTGAACAAATAGTATTTTTATACATTATTATTGTTGGATTAAAATTTATTTCTAATTTCTATATTATCCCTATTTTTATTTGAAATTACAAAACTACCCTTAAACCCAATTTTTACCTAAACCCTAACCCTGAAACCCTAACCCAGTGACCTGTTACACTACCCGGTTCCCTTTCACCCACACCCTAGCTCCTCACAACAGCTCAGCCGCACCTTACCCCTTCATTCCCTTCAACATAAAGCTTCAGAGATGGGAAAATTAGAGAGATCTGAGGCAGAGCCAACACTGACGGAAGGGAGGAAGGGCGTCATCGGCCTGGTGCCACTGCCGCCGTCGCGTCTTGCCATCCCTGCCACCATGAAGCCGCCGAACTAGGCTGAAGAAGAGAGAGGAAGAACGAGCGTGAAAGAGCTCAGCCGCGAAAAGCGGAAGCGCCGAACCGTCCGTCCTGACCCGTCGTTGCCGAACCGTCTGTCCTGACCCATCACCGTTGCGAGGAAGATCAAAAATGGAAAGAGAGTTGTGCGAGGAGGAGAGGTCACCGTGCCACCAGATTTGCCACTGCCTAAGCTTATGGCCGAGCCTCTGCCGTTGGAGCTCCCCGCCGCTGCTGCGGCCGCCAGAAACCGCCGCTGAATCCGGTGTCATTTGGTAAGTGCTAAACCGTCTTCAGCTTCTTTATCCATTAAAGTTCACCTCTACCATGAGAGTTCTACTGAGGTTGTTTGTGCTAGGAGTTATCACGAATTGCCGCCGTCGGAACCACACTGGAGTTACTGCTGTTCACCACCGCTGGTGTTGTCCGTCGCCGTTGCTTTCAATTCGGGGAGCCTACATCGCTGCTTCCACCGTTTTGCTCACTGGGTGTGGCGTGGGTGTTGGTGGAACCACCATCGGAGTTGCCGCTACTCGGTGTAGTTGTTCTTCCCTTATTGCGGTAAGCATGCTTATTTCGGAAAGCCCTCTTAGTCAGTATTCTGTTATGCTTGGTTAAAGACTCTGAGGTTTGATAACATAGGTTCAAGTTCTAATTGCTGCCGTTCTGGTCATCAGGTGTAGCGCGGTTGTTGCCAGAACTACCGTCGGGGCTACCGCTGCTTGATTCAGCCGTTCTTTCTTAGTTTCGGTAAGCGTTTTCGTTTTGAAAGCCCTTTAGTTACTGTTCTATTTTCTTAAGCTGAGGTTTACGACGTTAATTGCTATAAGATTGAGTCTCATTTATTATATGTTGCGATTAGAGTCGTTGTTGATGCTGGAAAAGTGGCTTAGAGTAGAGGTTACTGCTGTGGGTGATTTTGGGTTGAGAGAGAAGGTTCCTGTGACGCGTTTGGGCTATGGTTTTGTGTATTTGGGTAGGGACTGTTTCTAAAAACCATGTTTTATATATTGAAATTATTACATATGGATATTGATGTGAGACAATGTATATTTGGTGATTGTATCAGTCTTATGTATTGTTTGGTTGTCTTGAATGATTATGAATGTTTGTTTAATTAGATTGTTGTGCGGCTTTGTGAAATAGAATGTTTTTGAAGTTGATTCTTTTAAAGATTTGAGATCGAGTTTAATTCATTAGGAATTGATTTGAGTTGAGTTGATTTTCTTGATAATGTGAAAAAATAGAGTAGACTTTTGGATTCAGCCTGGTTTGCTTTAATTGATTTGATTTTGATAAATGAATTGTTGCTGAGCTGTTTCTTAAAGTTTTGGAAATGAGTTTAATTGGTTGATAATGATTCCATTTTGAAATGGTTTCCTTGAGATATGAAAATGAGGTGACTATTGGGTTTAGCTTGCTCTTGAACTGATTTTGGATTTGGACAGTTGAAAAGGATTGTGGAACGGTTTAGTTGGGACCCGAACCGGGTGGCTAAGTCCACGTTTTAGGGGAGGTGCAGCCGAAATTTCTATAAAAATCCTAGACTTTGTTTGAAAGGTTATTTAGAAAGGTTTGGATTTGAGAAAATGTATTATTTGATTTATTAAGAAAATCTTTATGTTTTCGAGCGTAATTTATTTAAGAAAACTATGTGTCTTGAGTTCCACTTATTTAGAAATGAATTATTTTACCATTTGAACCACTGAAGGAAAGAATTATATTCTAATATTAATTTTAATATAAAAAGGACTTTTGCTCTTGGATGGACTTAAAAGATTTCATTCAGAGGAGCTTTTACTGATTTTAAAGAAAATTGGACTTTTGATTGAATAATTACGTTTGAGACATTTTGGAAGAGGTTAGGGAATTGGTTTAAAGAAAAATTCTGAAAATGGTTTAATTTAAATGGACTGGTTCCGTTTCAAGTGAATTGATTTTTGGATTGGGTTGGAACTTGTGATTTTGTATGACTCGGTTTCATAATAAATTCAGTTTTTATTTACTTGAACCAAGAATCTATGATTTTAAGAGTTTTAATGAGTTTTTAAGGAATTGAGATAGTTTGTCCTTCCCTAAAGACTTAAGACTCTGCCTAGGGACTTTTGTTATAAAATTCCGTTGTTGGATGGATGATTTTGAATATTTCAAAATAAATCTTTTAAATTGCCATGATTTTGTAAGTTTTAAAAAGAGGATGCCAAGGGTGGCTTTTTTTTAAAAAGGGAAATTACTTTGAGTAAGAGTGGCTTATGAGCCTGAGATGATTTGAGGAATGGGAACTTTAAAGCCAAGGCTAAAAAGAGTTGAAATTTGATTTCAAAGTGAAGTGAATTGGGAAAAAGTGGTTTATGGTTTTGAATAATGATTTTATGAATTTGATGATGTTGGATGGTGGAAGTGCTATTTTGTTATGAGCCGGAATGGCTGTGTATGATAATGAATTATGGCTGATTGCGGAATATGTTATGAGCCGGATAGCTGACAATGAGTCATGAATTTAAGCCAGATGGCTAAAATGAATGTTGATTTATGGATGAGAATAAATGCATATATGCTGAGTTATTGATATTGTGATTTTGCACTTCCAACTATCTGAGATACGAGTTTTCCTAGGTAGAAGCAGTGGCTAGCCACCATGTGCTCCAGGTTGAGACTTGATACTCTGCTAACCCTATGTCGTAAGTGTGGCCGGACACTGTGAAAGTCCTGGATGAGCTCGCCCCCGTGAATATACACCAGTGAGGGTGTTGGATGTGAATTATGATTATCTCTTGTGAATAACTCGAGTTGGGGATGCACGACAGAGGGACAATCCAATGGTTAGCTACCAGGACTTGTCGGGTTGGCTTTATAACTGACAGATAATATCATCAGCCACTAGGACAGGCATGCATTATATGCATCTATTTGACATTGTTTGGGTGTGCATATTTTACTTGGTTTGCCCTTGTGATTACCTGTGATTATCTGCTAATTGTTCTACTTGCAGTAACTGTTTGTTTGTGCTTGAAATTTCCTATTTGTGTTTGCGACTGAGACTCTGTTTTGTTTGGGTTGTTTGGGCCTAGAGCTGTGGTTGATCATGAGGTCGGCCGAAGGCCATGTCAGGTTGATATTTCTGGTTTGGAAGAGTATGAAAGGTTATTTTGGTTTAGCATAGATAAACTTTTTGAAAGGCTTTTGAATTTTATTTTTTTTTTCATGAACAGTTTCCTCTTTCAGAAAAGATTTTAGATTTTTCTTGATAGTAAATCTTTGCTTTTGAAAAGATGCATAAGGCGGTTATTAATCACTGAAATGATTTTATCTCGCATATCCTATTATAGTAATTCTCAAAAATCCTCTAATGAGAACCCTCTCGAGGATGATGTTCTCACCCCCTACAAATTTTCCTTTTCAGTATATGGACGTAGAAGTGACGAAGAGTTTATCTAGTTGTTATCGTAACGTTTTGTATTGCGTTAGTTATTGCTTATTGTTCCCTCGCCTTTATCTTTATATATTCTATAAGAGGGATAGGAAATTGTAGTGGTTAATTCTTGTAAAACTATAATATATATATATATATGCACATATGCACTCTTTGTGAGTTTTTGTAAGTTGTATGTATGGATGTATGTTACATAACAAAAGTATTTTGGAGTGGTATTGTGGTTTAAAGTTTTAAACAGACTCATATTTTAGTATTAAATAGTATGAGAGTCGTTGTAAAGTCCGAGCTATCAAAGTCGCACAGCCAGAAGCGTGAGCTTTAATAGTTAGGGTGTTATTGCAGCAAGGCTGACAGTGGCTAGACGGCGAGGCTGATGGAGCGAAGGAGGGAGAGGGTTAAAGAGAAAGTGAGAGAAGAAAGGGTAGAGAGAGGGAGAGAGACATATTCAATTCGAAATAAAGAGGGAGAGTGTTTGTGCTTTGAATTTAGGGCGAAATTACCATTGGATTTATCTTATGGTAAACCATTGCGGTCACCAAAACACAGCATTTCACTAAATGGACTTACCGGCGGATTTTTTCAACTGTAAATCTGATTCTACATTACGCACCTATTTATTTTTTTCCCTCCAATTGTTACTGGAAAATTTACGGTTAGAAACCTAAATCCGTTTGTAATAATTTAACTTGACGAATTTGATGGTTTTACCGTTGGTAAATCCGCCGTTGCTCTACAACGATAAATCCGACGATACTCAATATTTTTTTGTAGTGCAAAATGTTATAAATTACACAATAATAACAATACTAATTAGGTAATGATAAACCACTATTTTATGGTTTATCTTGTACTCAATTGAGTGGTTTTTATCAAGTCTCTGCACGCTTATTTATACAATTTGCATAGTTTTACAATTCCTTCCTAGTTTTGTTCTACAATTGAAAACTTGCTTCCTAAGCCCTTAAATTGTGTGTTTTAATTCCCCTTTATACCATTTGATGCCGTGATCTGTGCATTAAGTGTTTTCAGGCTTATAGGGCAGAAATGGCTTAGAGGATGGAGAGGAAGCTTGCATAAACGGAAGGAGCACAAGAATTAAAGAAGATAGCCAGCGAGAAGCGACGCGTGCGCGTACCTGATGCGTGCGCGTGGATTGGAGTTCGCACGGCGACGTGTGCGTGTGCCTGACGCGTACGCGTGACACGCAAGGATGACCAACGATGCGTACGGGTGAATAACGCGTACGCATGACATACGCTACCTGTAGATATCACAGAAAATGCTGGAGACAATTTTGGGCCGAGTTTGGACCCAGTTTTTGGCCCAAAAACACAGACTAGAGCCAGGGGACAAGTAGAGACTCAAGACACATTCTCATATACACATAATTTTAGTTTTAGTTTGGAATGTTAGAGAGAATTCTATGATTTCCTCTAGGGTTCTTCGCATTCATAGTTTTAGAGTTCTGTGCTTTTGATTTGGATATTGAGAAGAGTTACTACCTCCATTGAAGTTTCCATTATTCTAGTTTGTTTCCTTATTCCCTACTCTTTTATTGCCCATTAACCCTGTTCAGATACATATGTTTATGATTTTGGGATTTATTAATGCAAAGTACTATTTTTACCTTTAATTAATTTTCAATTATAATTTTATTTAGCTTATCACGTCTTCTTTTTATTGCCTTCATATGCCTGTGAACGTTGTATCATTTCAATGGAGTAGATGATAAACCCATATTTTATGATTCATCTTGTGCTTAAATTGAGTGTTTTTATCAACTCTTCACCCACTTATTCATATGAATTTGCATGGTTTTACAATTCCTTCCTTATGATATGACATATGAGAAAATATGTTTCCTATGCTTTAAAAATTTAAATTTAATTATCCTTTATTTCCATTCGATGCCGTGATTTGTGTGTTGAGTACTTTCAGGTTTCATAGGGCAGAAATGACTTAAAGGATGGAAAGGAAATATACAAAAATGGAAGGGAAGCACAAAATAGAGTTATTGAAGAAACTGGCAGTGACACGTCCGCGTGGACGACGCGAACGCGTGCTTTGCAAAAAGTGGCATCTGCGCGAACGCATGCATGGCGCGAACGCGTGGCTCATGCGAAACACAGAGGATGCGGATACATGACTGACGCGACCGTGTGGAAGAGCAACACTCCAGATGACGCAACCGCGTGACCCACGCAGACGCGTGATGTGCGCGATCTGTAGAAATTGCAGAAGTCGGTCTCAGCAACTGCTCGACCTTTTTTAGTCCAGATCCAAGCCCAGAGAACACAGATTAAAGGCTATAAATTGAGGAATCCATCCATTCATCAAGGGAGATGATACAACATACAAATATACATAGTTTTAGGATCTAGATGTAGTTTTTAGAGAGAGAGGTTCTCTCCTCTCTCTTAGGATTAGGATTGGGATTTATCTTATTGGGATTATTTCTTCATCACAGGTTCAATGTTTCTTTTATTTATTTTCTCAATTTAACTTATGAACTCTTCCTATGTTGGATGTGATTTCTTTTATTAATCATTGAGGTATTTCAGACATATGATTTTTATTTAGTTTCTTATATTCTTGTTTCTAGTTGATTAATTGGTGACTTTTGAGTTATGAAACTCATCGTGATTGATAATTGTTATCTTTGTTGATTGATTTAGATTCCTATAACTCTAGTCTTTTCTCAGGAGTTGACTGGGACTTTAGGTGTTAAATTGATTTGTCCACTTGACTTACCTTCATAGTTAGAGGTTAACTGAGTGGGAGCAAAAATATAATTCTCATCACCATTGATAAGGATAACTAGGATAGGACTTCCAGTTTTCATATCTTGCCAAGAGTTTTATTAGTTATTAATTTATTAATTCCTGCAATTTATTTCTCTTGTTCAAAACCTTTTCAAAACCCAAAAATACTGTTTTCTATAACCAATAATAAAACATACTTCCCTGTAATTCCTTGAGAAGACGATCCGAAGTTTGAATACTTCGGTTTATAAATTTTATTGGGTTTGTTACTTGTGACAACCAAGTGTTTGTACGAAAAGGATTTTCTGTTGGTTTAGAAGCTATACTTACAACGCGATTATATTTGTGAATTTCTTTATCGATAGGAAATCCGATCATCAAACTGGCGCCGTTGCTGGAGAATTGCAAATGTGTGCCTTATTATTGGTTATTGTAAATATTTTTTTTACTTGTTTATTTGTTTTTGTTTTCCCTTCTTAATTCTAACAACTACTATGAGTTCTTACCCCTCTCGCTTTGAGTTTGGTTCCAATTGTGTTGAAAGGAATGGAAGCTATAATAAGAATATGTATTAAGGTCTAAGCAATCAAAGATGGATGGAGCCAAGAGGATATAATCAGCCCTTTAGGCAACAACACCTTCCAAGATATCATGGACAAAGACCATTCTACAATGCATACCAGGCTGATAGATATGGTTGAACCCCTTGTATTTACCAACAAGCCCCACCCTGTGCTCATAGACCATCCTCTCAACATAGCTTCGAACCACCACACTCACAAGCTCCTTTTCACCATTCACCACCGTATGATCCTTATCCGCCCTAATTCCAATCCAATTACTCCCAAGAACCACCACTTCCCTATGTACCATGTCCATATCCATTACCTCAAGAATCACAGGCTCGCTTTAAAGAATCAGTAGATCAATTTCATGCAACCCTTCATCAACTGGAGCAAGCAATAAATCAATTATCTTCTAGACATTTGGACACTCAAGGAATCCCCATGGCTTCATGTGGAGAATCTAATGAAGAACGTAGTACGAAGGAAATACTAGAAACTCCAGTGAACAGCAAGGAGCATGACTTTGTACTGGAACAAATAGAGGAAGCTGTCATTATAGAAGAAGAAGAGTTTATTGAAGACTTAGGAGACGCTGAACCTCCATGGGAATCCATAGTTGTGGAGAATTCCGTCAAGGACATTACAATTGATGCTAAGGAGGATAGTGCACAACCCCTAAAGCAGGTATCTTATAAAGAACTGGACAGAATAACCCAAGATGCATGTTTCCTTGATGATGATAATCACAAGTCAGGTTCCCCTAGTAATGAACTTGCATCCACACGCAAGTGAATTCTTTGAGACAGAAGAATCTTTCCTGAGTGAATACAAAGATGATGCTAAGGTAGATTTTTCTCAACCTCCAAGTTATGACTTGAGTGATGATGAGGAAGATATCGAGGACTTTGATCAAGACATGGTCGACATTGAAGATGTTTGCAAAGAAGTGGAAGAATTCATAGAAGAACACAAGGGAGTAGAGCTTGCAAAACCACTGGAAACACCTATCCCAAGGCCATTACCGCCCAATACAAACTTCAAATGGGTAAAATCCCTAGCTTTTATCTTTACTTTTCCACTTGAATATGGTTTACTTGAAACAGATGGCCAGCTTAAAGCTCTTTACAGCTTTAAGTGTAAAAGGGAAATGATTCGCACTCAGAGCTGGTATGCGAGATTCAATGAGGTATCACGCTTCAATTTGAGGTGCAAAGATTGGTGTCAAGCTCAATTGTATGGGTCTCGGAAGCTGTTTGGTCACTGCAGTGAGAGTTCAGATTGCTCACCACCCGGCTGGAAAAATGTAGATCAAGACAAAAACGGTGTAAAAGTAAAGTTTGGGATCCTAGAATCTGTTCTGACATTAACACCCCTGGAGCCTGGAAACCTGTCTGCACTTGCTCAAAGGCTTTACGTGCCTTGTTTGGGACCCCGGAGGATGCTGGCATTCTAAACATTGGTGGAGATTCTTGGATGAATTCAAGCACAAGCCACCATAGCAGGAAGCTCATCAAATGTCCAACTTAAGGACTTTAACTAAAAATGCTAGGTGGGAGACAACCCACCATGGTATGATTGTTCTTCTTCCATTTTAGTCTGTTTTTGAATTTTGATTGAACCTGAAATTGTGCTTAACATTCATTGCATTCTGCATTCTGTATACTGCATTTAAAAAAAATGTCACCCCACGCGAGGGCGCAGGCCACGCGTGGGCGTCGAATGGAAATCGGCATAAAGATCCAACACCCAGAAGGTTGGGCTGGAGTCATGCGGATCGTGCGCGTTTAGCACAAAATGGCCCACGCATTCGCGTCCCTGACGCGAACGCGTCACTTGCACAACACTCATCCCACACGAAAGCGTGAGCGACGCGTCCGCGTCGCGTGGATTTTATGGCCCCTAAATGGAAACAAAGAGTTGCGCCAAAATGATACTGGAACTGTGCGTCTAGCACAATTCACAGCGATGCGTTCGCGTGCTGCACGCGTCCACGTCACTCATCTTTTACCCGAATTACGCGATCGCGTCAATCACGCGACCGCATCATACCCCTTTTACCCTAATCACGCGATCGCGTACTTCACACGTTCGCGTGGATTTGAATCCACTAAACCCAAATCACGCGAACCCTAACCCGTCGCACCCCCATTTCCCTTCTTCCTTCTCCTCCACTACCCTCCATGACTGCCACTACCTGAACAACCACCACCGCGCCGCCTCCCATTACCGCCGACAACCACAGCCCCACAACCTTTGCCCCGTTCTTCCTTCCCTAACCCCCCTTAACCTAACCCAACACCACCACACAACTATACGCCTCTCTGCCCCCATCCGAACCGCTGTCGTGCCACCACCGTGCCATCGCCGCGCAGCTGGGGCACGAAATTGTGATACGCAATGGCGCCAAAAACTTGGTACACACAATTGTAATCCCAACTCTTTTTCACAACTTCACACAACTAACCAGTAAGTGCACTGGGTCGTCCAAGTAATAAACCTTACGTGAGTATGGGTCGATCCCACGGAGATTGTCGGCTTGAAGCAAGCTATGGTCATCTTATAAATCTCAGTCAGGCGGATTCTAATGGTTATAATGGTTTTCGAATATAAATATAAATAAAGCATAAAATAAAGATAGAGATACTTATGTAATTCATTGGTAGAAATTTCAGATAAGCGCATGAAGATACTGTGTTCTTTCCAAATCTCTGCTTTCCAACTGCTTTCATCCAATCATTCTTACTCCTTTCCATGGCAAGCTGTATATTGGGGGATCACCGTTGTCAATGGCTACCATCCGTCCTCTCAGTGAAAATGGTCCAGGTGCGCTGTCACCGCACGGCTAATCATCTGTTGGTTCTCGATCATATAAGAATAGGATTTACTATCCTTTTGCATTGTCACCATGCCTTACAGTCGCGAGTTTGAAGCTCGTCACAGTCATTCAATCCCTAAATCCTACTCGGAATACCACAGACAAGGTTTAGACTTTCCGGATTCTCAAGAATGCTGCCAATGGATTCTAGCTTATACCATGAAGATTCTGATTAAGGAATCCAAGAGATATTTATTCAAGCTTATTTGCATGTAGAACGAAAGTGGTTGTCAGGCACACGTTCATAAGTGAGAATGGTGATAAGCGTCACATAATCATCACATTCATCAGGTTCTTGGGTGCGAATGGATATCTTAGAATAAGAATAAGCATGATTTGAATAGAAGAACAATAGTACTTTGCATTAATACTCAAGGTACAGCAAAGCTCCACACCTTAATCTATGGTGTGTAGAAACTCCACCGTTGAAAATACATAAGTGATAATGGTCCAGGCATGGCCGAATGGCCAGCCCCCAAACGTGATCAAGAGATTATCAAAAGACTAATTCAAAGATGAAAACACAATACTAAAAAGTTCTATTTATACTAAACTAGTTACTAGGGTTTACAAAAATAAGTTTAAGTGAAGAAATCCACTTCCGGGGCCCACTTTGGTGTGTGCTTAGGGTTAGCCTTGAGCTTTCACATGTAGAGACTTCTTTTGGAGTTAAACACCAAGTTGTAACGTGTTTTTGGCGTTTAACTCTGGTTTGTGACGTGTTTCTGGCGTTTTACTCTAGAATGCAGCATGGAACTGGCATTGAATGCCAGTTTGCGTCGTCTAAACTCGAATAAAGTATGGACTATTATATATTTCTGGAAAGCCCTGGATGTTTAATTTCTAAAGCAATTGAGAGCATGCCATTTGGAGTTCTGTAGTTCTAGAAAATCTATTTCGAGTGCAGGGAGGTCAGAATCCAACAGCATCTGTATTCCTTTTTCAGCCTCCTATCAGATTTTTGCTCAGGTCCCTCAATTTCAGCCAGAAATTACCTGAAATCATAGAAAAACACACAAACTCATAGTAAAGTCCACAAATGTGAATTTTTCATAAAAACTAATAAAAACATCCCTAAAAGTAGATAGATCCTACTAAAAATTACCTAAAAAAATGCCAAAAGATGTATAAATTATCCGCTCATCACAACACCAAACTTAAGTTGTTGCTTGTCCCCAAGCAACTGAAAATCAAATAGGATAAAAAGAAGAGAATATACTATAAATCCCAAAATATCAATGAATATTAGTTCTAATTAGATGAGCGGGACTTGTAGCTTTTTGCTTCTGAATAGTTTTGGCATCTCACTTTATCCTTAGAAGTTTAGAATGATTGGCATCCATAGGAACTCAGAGTTCAGATAGTGTTATTGATTCTCCTTGTTAAGTATGTTGATTCTTGAACACAGCTACTTTTATGAGTCTTGGCCGTGGCCCTAAGCACTTTGTTTTCCAGTATTACCACCGGATACATAAATGCCACAGACACATGACTGGGTGAACCTTTTCAGATTGTGACTCAGCTTTGCTAAAGTCCCCAGTTAGAGGTGTCCAGATCTCTTAAGCACACTCTTTTTGCTTTGGAGCATGACTTTAACCACTCAGTCTCGAGCTATTCACTTGGACCTTCATGACACAAGCACATGGTTAGGACAGCTTGATTTAGCCGCTTAGGCCTGGATTTTATTTCCTTGGGCCCTCCTATCCATTGATGCTCAAAGCCTTCGATCCTTTTTACCCTTGCCTTTTGGTTTTAAGGGCTATTGGCTTTTTCTGCTTGCTTTTTATTTTTCTTTCTTTAAATTTTTTTCGCCATATCTCTTTTTTTTTTGCAAGCTTTGTTCTTCACTACTTTTTCTTGCTTCAGGAGTCAATTTTATGATTTTTCAGATCATCAATAACATTTCTCTTTTTCATCATTCTTTCAAGAGTCAACAATTTTAACATTCATAAATAACAAGATAAAAAATATGCACTGTTCAAGCATTCATTCAGAAAACAAAAAGTATTGTCACCACATCAATATAATTAAACCAATTTCAAGGATGAATTCGAAACTCATGTACTTCTTGTTTTTTTTTGTGAAAAACATTTTTCATTTAAGAAAGGTGAAGGATTCATGGAATTATTCATAGCCTTAAGACATAGTTACTAAATACAAATGATCATGTAGTAAAGACTCAAAACATAGACAAACATATAACATAAAACTGAAAAACAGAGAGATAAGAACAAGGAAGTTAAGGAATGAGTCCACCTTAGTGAGGGTGGTGCCTTCTTCTTGAAGGACCAATAGTGTTCTTGAGCTCCTCTATGTCTCTTCCTTGCCTTTGTTGCTCCTCCCTCATAGCTCTTTGATCTCCTCTAATCTCATTGAGAATGATGGAGTGCTCTTGGTGTTCCACCCTTAATTGGTTCATGTTATGACTCAATCTATCTAGAGAAGTGTTAAGTTGTTCCCAATAGTTGTTTGGAGGAAAATGCATCCCTTGAGGCATCTCAGGGATTTCTTGATGATGAGCTTCTTCATGCGTCTCTTGAGATCCATGAATGGGCTCTCTTGTTTGCTCCATCCTCTTCTTAGTGATGGGCTTGTCCTCTTTAATGAGGAGGTCTCCTTCTATGACAACTCCAGCTAAGTTGCATAGATGGCAAATGAGATGAAGAAAAGCTAGCCTTGCCAAGGTGGAGGATTTTTCGGCTACTTTGTAGAGTTATAGAGAGATGACTTCATGAACTTCTACTTCCTCTCCAATCATGATGCTATGGATCATGATGGCCCGATCCACAGTTACCTCGGATCGGTTGCTAGTGGGGATAATGGAGCGTTGGATGAACTCCAACCATCCTCTAGCTACAGGCTTAAGGTCCAGTCTTCTCAATTGAATTGGCTTGTCTTTTGAGTCTCTTTTCCATTAAGCTCCTTCCACACATATGTCCATGAGGACTTGGTCCAACCTTTGATCAAAGTTGACCCTTCTAGTGTAGGGGCGTAAGTTGAACGCCAACCTTACGTTCTCCAGACTGAGATCTAAGCATTTCCCGAACCATTGTAAGCCAATTCTTGGGTTTGGGTTCATGCTTTGATCATGGTTCCTAGTGATCCATGCGTTTGCATAGAACTCTTGAACCGTTAAGATTCTATCTTGTTGAATGGGATTGGAGAGAACTTCCCATCCTCTTCTTCTAATCTCTTGTCGGATCTCCGGATATTTGCCCTTTTTTAGCTTAAAATGGACATCAGGTATCACCTTTTTCTTGGCCGCAATTTCATAGAAGTGGTCTTGATGGGCTTTTGAGATGAATCTCTCCATCTTCCATGACTCAGAAGTGAAAGAAATTGCCTTCCCTTTCCTCTTTCTTGAGGTTTTTCTGGCCTTAGGTGGCATCAATGGTTATGGAAAAACAAAAAAGCTATGCTTTTACCGTACCAAACTTAGAATGTTGCTCGCCCTCGAGCAAAAGAAGAAAGAATAGAAGAAGAAGATATGGAGGAGAGGGAGAGAGGTGAGGGTTTTGGCCAAGGGGGAGAAGAGAGGGTAGTGTTATGTAAAAATGAAGAAGGATGGAGGGGTTTATATAGTAGAGGGAGAGGGGTTTGGGTTCGGTCATTTAGGGTAGGTTTAGGTGGGAAAGAGATTTTGAATTTGAAGGTAGGTGGGGTTTATGGGGAAGAGTGGATGGATGTGATTGGTGAAGGGGTAATGGGAAAGAGAGATTGAGGTGATTGGTGAATGGTATAGTGTTATTGGATTGTGTGAAGAAGAGAGAAGTGGGGTAGGTCGGGATCCTGTGGGGTCCACAGATCCTGAGGTGTCAAGGATTTCTCATCCCTACACCTTTTAGGCGTGTAAAACACCCTCTGTATGCAATCATGGTGTTTAACACCAGGTTGTAGCTTGTTTCTGGCGTTAAACGCCCAAATGTAGCCTGTTTTTGGCGTTTAACGCCAGCCTGATGCTTATTTCTGGCGTTAAACACCAGCTTGGTGCTTGTTTCTGGCGTTAAACGCCAGACAGATGCTTGTTTCTGGCATTTAAACGCCAGATAGCTCTTCCTCCAGGGTGTGTTTTTTCTTCTGCTATTTTTTATTCTATTTTTAATTTTTGCAATTGTTTTGTGACTCCAGATGATCATAACCTAATAAAACATAAAAGAACAATAGAAATATAGATAAATAAAAATTGGGTTGCCTCCCAATAAGCGCTTCTTTAATGTCAATAGCTTGACAGTGAGCTCTCATGGAGCTTCACAGATGTTCAGAGCATTATTGGGACCTCCCAACACCAAACTTAGAGTTTGAATGTGGGGGTTCAACACCAAACTTAGAGTTTGTTTGTAGCCTCCCAACACCAAACTTAGAGTTTGATTGTGGGGGCTTTGTTTGACTCTGTATTGAGACAAGCTTTTCATGCTTCCTCTCCATGGTTGCAGAGGAAGATCCTTGAGCTTTAAACACAAGGTAGTCCCCATTCAATTGAAGGACTATCTCTCCTCTGTCAACATCAATCACAGCTCTTGTTGTCGCTAGGAAGGGTCTTCCAAGGATGATGCATTCATCCTCATCCTTCCCAGTGTCTAGGATTATGAAATCAGTAAGGATGTAAAGGCCTTTAACCTTCACTAACACGTCCTCTACCAATCCATAAGCTTGTTTTATTGACTTGTCTGCCATCTCTAATGAGATTCTTGCAGCTTGTACCTCAAAGATCCCCAGTTTCTCCATTACAGAGAGTGGCATAAGATTTATA
>NC_029776.3:75358737-75367901 GCF_000817695.3 Arachis duranensis | reverse complement strand
ACTAATGAGCAAGGGAGGTTCATCTTCCCAAGTCTCATTACCAAACAACTTGGCATTCAGCTTCATGATGGCTCCTAGATATTAAGCAACTTGCTCTTCAGTTACATCTTCATCCTCTTCAGAGGAAGAATAGTTCTCAGAGCTCATGAATGGCAGAAGGAAGTTTAATGGAATCTCTATGGTCTCTATATGAGCCTCAGAAGATGATGGAAAAGGCTTGCTATTGCTAAACCTGTTTCTTCCACCATTATTAAAGCCTTGTTTGGGCTTTTGTTGATCCTTCCATGAGAAATTTGGATGATTTCTCCATGAGGGATTATAGGTGTTTCCATAGGGTTCACCTATGTAATTCACCTCTGCCATTGCAGGGTTCTCAGGATCATAAGCTTCTTCTTCAGAAGATGCTTCTTTAGTACTGTTAGATGCATTTTGCAATCCATTCAGACTCTGAGAAATTATGTTGACTTGCTGAGTCAACATTTTGTTCTGAGCCAATATGGCATTCAGAGCATCAATTTCAAGAACTCTCTTCCTCTGAGGTGTCCCATTACTCACAGGATTCCTCTCAGAGGTGTACATGAATTTGTTATTTGTAACCATGTTAATGAGTTCTTGAGCTTCTGCAGGCGTTTTCTTTAGGTGAATGGATCCACCTACAGAATGGTCCAGTGATATCTTGCAGAACTCAGATAGACCATCATAGAATATATCCAAAATGGTCCACTCTGAAAGGATGTCAGAAGGACACTTTTTGGTCAACTGCTTGTATCTTTCCCAAGCTTCATAGAGGGATTCACCATCTTTTTTCCTGAAGGTCTGAACATCCACTCTAAGCTTGCTCAGCTTTTGAGGAGGAAAGAACTTGGCCAAGAAGGCCGTGACCAGCTTATCCCAAGAGTCCAGGCTATCTTTAGGTTGTGAGTCCAACCATGTTCTAGCTCTGTCTCTTACAGCAAAAAGGAAAAGCATGAGCCTTAGACTTCAGGATCTACTCCATTACTCTTAACAGTATCATAGATCTGCAAGAACTCAGTTAAAAACTGATAGGGATCTTCTGATGGAAGTCCATGAAACTTGCAGTTCTGTTGCATTAAAGCAACTATTTGAGGCTTCAGCTCAAAATTGTTTGCTCCAATGGCAGGGATTGAGATGCTTCTTCCATAAAAATTGGAAGTATGTGTAGTATAATCACCAAGCATCCTCCTTGCATTATTGTTGTTGTCATTATTTTCGACTGCCATCTCCTCTTCTTTTTCAAAAATTTTTGTAAGGTTTTCTCTGGATTGTTGTATTTTAGCTTCTCTTAGTTTCTTCTTCAGAGTCCTTTCAGGTTCAAGATCTGCTTCAACAAGAATGTTCTTGTTCTTGCTCCTGCTCAAATGAAAAAGAAGGGAACAAAAAATAATAATAGGGATCTTCTTTACCACAGTAGAGAGATTCTTTTACGTGAGTAGAGGAAAATAAGAAGAAAATTCAAACACGGGTAGAGGGGAGAAGAGGGTTCAAATTTTGAGTAGAAGAGAAGTGTTAGTAGATAAATAAATAAATAGAAGAAGATGAGAGAGAGGAGTTTTCGAAAATTAGAGAGAGGAAAGTAGTTAGGTGGTTTTGAAAAAGATAAGAAATAGTAAAACAAACAAAAGTCAATTAGTTAGTTGAAAAAGATTTGAAAATCAATTTTGAAAAGATAAGAAGTTAGAAAAGATTTTGAAATTGATTTTGAAAAGGATATGATTTGAAAAATATGATTGAAAAGATATGGTTGAGAAAGATTTGATTTTTAAAATTGATGACTTGACTAACAAGAAAGTAAAAGATATGATTCTAGAAATTAAAGATTGAACCTTTCTTAACAAGAAAGTAACAAACTTCAAATTTTTGAATCAATCACATTAATTGTTAGTAAAGTTTTTGAAAATCATGAAATAAATATAAGAAAAAGATTTTGAAAATCAATTTTAAAAAATTTTTGAAAATAATAAAAGGAAAAAGAAAAGATTTCATTTTGAAAAAGATTTTGAAGATAAGATTTTTAAAATTGAAATCTTGACTTGACTAACAAGAAACAACTTATTTTAAAAAATTTTGACTAAGTCAACACAAAGATTTCAAAATTTATGAGTAAAATAAGGGAAAGATATTTTTTTATTTTTGAATTTTTAATGAGGAGAGAGAAAAATACAAATATGACCCAAAACATGAAAATTTTAGATCAAAACCAATGATGCATGCAAGAACACTATGAATGTCAAGATGAACACCAAGAACATTATGAAGATCATAATGAACATCAAGAACTTATTTTGGAAAAATTTTCAAGAAAAGAAAAACATGCAAAACACCAAACTTAAAAATTTTTCATGTTTAGACACTATGAATTCAAAAATGCATATGAAAAACAACAAAAGACACAAAACAAGAAAATATGAAGATCAAACAAGAAGACTTACCAAGAACAACTTGAAGATCATGAAGAATACAATGCATGAACTTTTTGAAAAAATGCATAAATTTTAAAAACATGCAATTGACACCAAACTTAAAAATTGACACTAGACTCAAAGAAAAAACACAAAATTTTTTTTTTGGATTTTTTGAAAATTTCTTTTTGGAAAAACGAAAACAAATAAAAAAATTTGAAATATTTTTGAAAACTTTTTGAAAAGAAAATTATCTAATCTGAGCAACAAGATGAACCGTCAGTTGTCCAAACTCAAACAATCCCCAGCAACGGCGCCAAAAACATGGTGCACGAAATTGTGATACGCAACGGCGCCAAAAACTTGGTACGCACAATTGTAATCTCAACTCTTTTTCACAACTTCGCGCAACTAACCAGTAAGTGCATTGGGTCGTCCAAGTAATAAACCTTACGTGAGTAAGGGTCGATCCCACGGAGATTGCCGGCTTGAAGCAAGCTATGGTCATCTTGTAAATCTCAGTCAAGCGGATTCTAATGGTTATAATGGTTTTTGATATAAAGATAAATAAAGCATAAAATAAAGATAGAGATACTTATGTAATTCATTGGTGGGAATTTCAGATAAGCGCATGAAGATACTGTGTTCCTTCCGAATCTCTGCTTTCCTACTGCTTTCATCCAATCATTCTTACTCCTTTCCATGGCAAGCTGTATGTTGGGGGATCACCGTTGTCAATGGCTACCATCCGTCCTCTCAGTGAAAATGGTCTAGGTGCGCTGTCACCACACGACTAATCATCTGTCAGTTCTCAATCATGTAAGAATAGGATTTACTATCCTTTTGTGTCGTCACCACGCCTTACAGTCGCGAGTTTGAAGCTCGTCACAGTCATTCAATCCCTGGATCCTACTCAGAATACCACAGACAAGGTTTATACTTTGCGATTTCTCAAGAATGCTGCCAATGGATTCTAACTTATACCACAAAGATTCTGATTCAGGAATCCAAGAGATATTCATTCAAGCTTATTTGCATGTAGAACGAAAGTGGTTGTCAGGCACACATTCATAAGTGAGAATGGTGATGAGCGTCATATAATCATCACATTCATCAGGTTCTTGGGTGCAAATGGATATCTTAGAATAAAAATAAGCGTGAATTGAATAGAAGAACAATAGTACTTTGCATTAATACTCGAGGTACAGCAGAGCTCCACACCTTAATCTATGGTGTAGAAACTCCACCGTTGAAAATACATAAGTGATAATGGTCCAGGCATGGCTGAATGGCCAGCCCCCAATCGTGATCAAGAGATTAATCAAAAGACTAATTCAAAGATGAAAACACAATACTAAAAAGTTCCATTTATACTAAACTAGTTACTAGGGTTTACAGAAATAAGTTTAAGTGCAGAAATCCACTTCCGGGGCCCACTTTGGTGTGTGCTTGGGGCGAGCCTTGTGCTTTCATGTGTAGAGACTTTATTTGGAATTAAACGCCAAGTTGTAATGTGTTTTTGGCATTTAACTCTGGTTTGTGATGTGTTTCTGGCGTTTTACTCCAGAATGCAGCACGGAACTGGCGTTGAATGCCAGTTTGCGTCGTCTAAACTCGAATAAAGTATGAACTATTATATACTGCTGGAATGCCCTGGATGTCTACTTTTCAACGCAATTGAGAGCGCGCCATTTGGAGTTCTGTAGCTTTAGAAAATCCATTTCGTGTGTAGGGAGGTCAGAATCCAACAGCATCTGTAGTCCTTTTTCAGCCTCCTATCAGATTTTTGCTCAGGTCCCTCAATTTTAGTCAGAAATTACCTGAATTCACAGAAAAACACACAAACTCATAGTAAAGTCCAGAAATGTAAATTTTGCATAAAAACTAATAAAAACATCCCTAAAAGTAGCTAGATCCTACTAAAAACTACATAAAAACAATGCCAAAAGTGTATAAATTATCCGCTCATCAGCAGCCACCAGCACCACTACTCCCCTCTCTGTCTCAAATTCTGGTCCTACCGACACTAGGTTCCGTTGTACACCGATTTCTCTATCATTCGTAGTTAGTTGCATTTTTTCAGATTCTGTTCAAATTAGGATAGTTAGAGATGCATGATTGTAGTGGATTCTAGGTGGTTAGGTAGCTAGGATGTGGTTAGTGGATTTAAGCCTGATAATTGCGCCGTTCTTGATTATCTATTTTATCTATTTCATAATTTTTTATCTGGCTGTGATAATAATTCTGTTCATATGCTGTTCTTCATGCTTCATGCTGCTATTACACTGATCTTTACTGTTCTTGTATTTGTGATTCTTTGCAGCACCTTTTATTCTCATATGAACTGTTTTTTCTTGCTATTTATTACCTGGGAACACCCAATTTTAGCCAGAATGCTGCCCAATTTTCTGCAACCTGTTTTCATGTATTGAGTTTGGAAACTTATTATTTTGCATTACTTGATTTCAACCTAGCCGATTCATGACTGCACGGGCTAGCATTCTCATCCCTTTTGATTCCCTGGTTATTAAAATTGCATTATTGATGACTGCATTTCTATCTTGCAACTCTTGCACATATCTGAATTATCATCAATAAAATGATATCTTTGCTTGAATATGAGTTGATTGTTCTTTAACTTTGTGGATTTATTGTTAACTAGGAAACCTATCATCATGCCACTTACCCTAACTGTCTTTTTACTAACTCACTATTTTCACTTTCTAACTCCCTTTTTACCTACTAACCATTTTAACTTCCCAACTTCTCTTTTTACCTGACTACTTTAACTTTCTAACCCAGGACATGATCATTGTTTTTTCCTAATTAACATGACTTCCACTTATCATATATTTTGGATTGTGATTTCTATTTTCAGACTTTTCCACTTGCATACAATCCACAATGCACATATATTTAACTCATCTCATGCTTCTCTTACTCTTTTGCCACTCTGTGCTTATATTGCTATTATTCTATTTGCCTACCTGTTTTCCTGCTTTTATTCTTCCATTATATGCTGGAATTCCTATTTTTTCAGGATGTCTGACCCTCAAAGCAAAGGAAAGGGCAAAGAAACCACTAGCAAAAGGAAAAGAGGTGAATCCTTTATGTCCATCCTTGGCATCGTACATGATGATTCCTGGCGGGAGAAGAACATTACCCTGCAGGAAAAAGCTGATCAGTTGATACCTGCAGCTGACCCGGTAAAATTTGCAAACAAATACTGTGAGCTGAAGTACCCAGTTTTTGCCACATCTAGGAACCTATACCTGGAAAGGACACTCAAAATTCTAGAAGAACTCAAGCAGTACACTTCAGACCAAATTAAACAGAGAGGCTGGTTCTTCCTGGAAAGAAACTTGACTGAGATCAACTCATCCTGGGTCAGATAATTCTACTGTAACTACTTTAAAACATCCCTGGATGCAGTACAACTCAAGTGCAAGCAAATTCTGGTTACTGATGAAGCCATAGAAGACATCCTCCAGCTCCCACCTAAATCAGATCAGCCAGACAGTTACCAAAAGTCTAACGAGGATATGAGATTCCTGAGATTTCACTGGGATGCAATGAAATGGGCTATAGCTCTTGATCCTACTATTCCATGGGTCATGGGAAAGAGCACAGTGGTTGACGTTAGGATTTTTGCTAGTAAAGAATTTTATAAAATATAGTCACGTTGTGAGTATAGATTCTAAACCAGCAGAAAATCCCTTCGTACAAACGTTTTGGTTGTCACAAGTAAACCCCTAAATAAATTGATAACCGAGTATTTAAACCTCGGGTCGTCTTCTCAAGGAATTGTAGGGAGGTATGTTCTTATTATTGGTTATGAAGATTATAAATCGGGGTTTTAAAAATGAGGAACAAGTCATTTAAATTGCAATTAAAATAAATAAAAGACTGTAGAATAAATAAATAACTGTAAAATAAACTTTTGGCAAGGTATGAGAAATTGGAAGTCCTATCCTAGTTATCCTTATCAATGATGATGAAAATTAAATCTTAGTTCTACTTAGTTAACCTTTGCTAGTGCAAGGGAAGGTCAAGTGACTAATTAGTTTGATCTTCAAATCCTAGTTAATTCCTAGAAAAAGATTGGGATTATTGAAGTTCAAGCTAATTAGCAATGATAGCAATTATCGATCACATTGAGTCTAATAACTCCTGAGTTACTGATTTCTTAACCAAGACCAAAAGGAGAAAAGTAAATCTACTGGAATATAAATGTCTTTGGATTGGGAGCAACAGTAACATAAATAAAAGAGAGTAATAATAAACTGAAATACCTCAAAATCATGAATTGATAAAACATCAAATGTAACATGGGCAGTTATAGCCAAATAAATAAGTTGAGTTAAACATAGAAATCCATAAACTAAATTGAGAAAACAAATAAAAGAAACATTGAACCTATAATTGAAGAAGATAAAAATATTCCTAATTTCTAAAAATCCTAATCCTAATACCTAAGAGAGAGGAGAGAACCTCTCTCACTAAAAACTACATATAAACTATGAAAAGTGCTTTTTTGAATGAATGATTATGAATGGATGCATTCCCCCACTTTATAGCCTCTAATCTGTGCTTTCTGGCCCAAAAACTGGGTCAGAAACAACCCAGAAATCGCTAATTTTGAAATCTGGTGTGTACAGATCGCGGCAAAGTGACGCGGAGGCGTCATCCACGCGTTTGCGTGGTTGAGATTCGCAGATGCGATGCGGGCGCGTCATTCACGCGTCCGCGTCACTTAACTTTGGGGCAGCTATGGTAAATTATATATCGTTACGAAGACCCGAATGTCAGCTTTCCAATGCAACTAGAACCTGCATCATTTGGACTTCTGTAGCTCAAGTTATGGTTATTTTTGTGTGAGAGGGTCAAGCTGACAGCTTTGCAGTTCCTTCAACTTCTTGTATTCCTTCCACTTTTGCATGCTTCCTGTTCCGAGGGTTTGCCTGAAACGTTTAGCTCGGTCGTCTGGAGAGGCCCGTGGTGGAGGTTCGGTGACCTGAGCTAGGTATGCAGAACGGTTGGTGGTTGTACCTGCAATGACACTCCGATGCTTAAGTTAGCATGGGTCCAAGCAGATATATGTGTAGATTTGGAATGAATGCCATACCTGGGTGCTCCAGTGCATTTATAGTAGTTGGCAGTGATCTTCCCTGGATAAGATATCTTTATCTTATCTTATCTTTGGGAGTTTATCTCTATCTTTGTGGAACCGCCTTTTCCAGGCCTTTTTGGCCTTTAGGTTTTGGGCTGCGTTCCTTTTGATGGGCCTTCCTTGCTTTTTGTCCGAGGTCCGACCTTTAGGTGTGAGCTTTAGGACAAGGTCAGACCTCTTGCGAATTTGCCGAGTTGGAGGACCTCGGTCAGGGTATGAACAGTGCCCCTGCCCGAGTTCGTCCTTTTTGGGAGGTCGTGCTCGGGCATAGTAGTCTATTTTTCAAAATTCAAAATGGCCGTTCCTGCATTTATTGCTTTTTACCATTTTTCCTCGATTTCCGTTCGGGCTCTGTGAAGGCTTTATTTATTTGCTCCTTTTCTCCTTTCTGCGTTTGTTTCTTTTTATGCCTTCAAAAGCGCCGCTTCTTCTTTCCCTTTGTTTTGCTTTCCAGAATCTTTCTTTGTGTGTCTTTTAATTTTCCGGCGTTTCCTTTGTGCCGTCGTTTTGTTCTACTTGCTTCGGAGCTCTTTGCCTTCGCTTCTTCTTTTAGGTTTGTTTCCGTGTTTCTCTTTTCCTGTGATCATATGCTTCTGCTCTTTGTGTGGCTCTTTGTTTATTTCTTTTTCTTTATGCCTGGGTTGCCCCAAAAGAGGTGCCGCCATTGCTGTTGTTTTTATATGGGGGGGCTCTTTTTTGTTCCCTGGTGTCTTTGTTCTGTATTGCCCCACTTCTCGTGAGGTCTTTGTTTCTCGCTTTGCTGAATGGGTTTTCGTGCTCGTCTTCTTTATGTGATTTTTTGCTTGCTGTTGTATTCTTCTTTGTAGGTAAGAATTTTATGTCTCGAAAGGTTCTTCAAGCGATGTCGACTAAAATCCCATGTGGTCTTGGTTGGGTAGACCCTCTTCCTCTAAGAGTCCCTTCTGTGGTAGATTCTGAGTATTTAGCTAGGTTCCGTAGGCACTGTAGCATATGTGAAAATAGAGAGGCTGAGAGGGATTATGAACTAGTAGCCCTGGATTCCGAGGAGAGAGCGTGCTTCCCGCCCTTAGATAGTTCCGGGAAGCTCTTCTTTTATGCCTATGATTGTTTTTTCTCTAAGCTGAGTGTCCGACTTCCCTTTACCGATCTGGAGTCCGAGGTGTTATGGTCTTGTAATCTTGCTCCTACGCAGCTCAAGTATACCCTTGAGAGTCTAGATGAGGTGGAGCAGGCTTTTGTGGGTGTGGTAAGCAGTTTATGGGGTCGGGCACCTCACCTGGACACGAAGAAAATGTTGGGGGATCCAAGCCTTCTCCGTTCCGAGTTAGGTAGTTCCCAACCCTCCGAGATTATCTTTTTAGTATTTTGGCTTTGCTTGTTTTTGTTTTGGTGGAATTTCTGTTTTGGTGATCCTTTTCTTTTATTTTTGCAGAGATGTCTTCTCAGGCGGATTCCATGAAGTACCTACGTCGGACAAAGAAGTCCATGGCTGCTCGAAATATCGAGGCTGGGGAGGCTTCTGCCCGATCTTCTCCGAAGAAGACTACTGTGGGTGTTACTACTCGGTCGAAGACTATTCCGACTCCCCAGTT
>NC_029776.3:75357166-75358728 GCF_000817695.3 Arachis duranensis | reverse complement strand
GGTAACTCTTCTCCTCCTTCGTCCTCGGGTCCTCCTCCCAAGAAGCAGAAGACCTCTCAAGAGTTTGCGGGTTTTAATGATAAGGATTTTGATGCTCTTGGTTGGGTTGAACAGCATATTCTCCCTCAGACTTTTATTTCTACTGATGATGTGTCTATTGAGCACCATTTTCAGTATATGGCGCGGAGCTGTGTCCGGATGGCTAGTCTTTATGCCGCTATTGCCCGAGAGTTCAAGAAATCCCTCATTGGTGCGACCAGTTCCCGACTTGAGAAAGCTCAGTCTGAGTTCGAGAGGATTAGTGAACTGAAGGCTGCTAGGGTTGTTGAGCTGGAGGCGTCTTTGGAGAAGGAGAAAGCTAAAGCTACCGCGGCTGTGGCGGCAGCGAATGCATCCGAGGAGATGGCGAAGGCGGCGAAGGAGAGTTATACTCGGACATATGCCGAGCTTGTGGAGACAAAGGAGAGGTTGCAATCCGCTCAGGATGATTTTTACGAGCTAGAAGGACATGTGGCTAAGGGTATGGATGCTATGTTTGAAAATTTGAAAGCTCAGGTCCGGGTTCTTGCTCCTGACCTGGATCTGAGTTTATTCAGTATGGAAAATGTTGTCGTGGAGGGAAAGATTGTTCCTGCTCCCAATGAGGATGAGGTTCCGGTGTCTGACCCCAAAGTTCCGGTTGTGAACCCGACCTTACCTTTGGCTAGGGAGGAGTCTGGTGTGGAGGTTTTAAACCGAGATGACGGTGCTGTCAAGGCTGTCCCGATTTCTGTGGTTCTTCCTCCGCAGCCTTCTACCGATGTGGAGTCCGGAAAGGATCTTGATTCCCTGTAATCCTTTGTCTTTGGTTGTTTGCCCGGCCTGTGGGCTCTTTTTTTTGGATGGTTTTTACTACCTGTTAATGCTTTTGAACACCTCTTTGCTATTAGCTACTTGTAGTAACTTTTTTAGCTTATTATGTGGTGTTTGTTTCGTGTTTTGCCTTTTAGTTCCGCTTTATGCTTTTTAGTTGTTTTTGGACAACAACCTTTTTAGCTAGCGCTTTTTGGAACTTTGTTTTATCCTTCCCTTTGATTTCGTTTCTTCGCTTGTACTTTTTAGTTGTTTTTGTATAGCAACCTTTTAGTAAGCGTTTTCGAAATCTTTGCTTTCGCCGTTTTAAGGCTTCTTTCTCGGATCCGGGCTTTTTCTCGGACCTCGGGGGTGGCGGTCGAGTACTTCCCTTTGTTGGGTCCGACCTTGTTGTTGGTCGGCCTTTTAAGTTATTTTTGTAATCTCTTTTATCTGGCTTTTTGAGCCTTTAAGTTATTTTTGTAACCTCTTTTATTTGGCTTTTTGAGCCTTTTCAGAGTTGCTTTATAACTTCTCACATTAATCTGAATCTCGTCGCTTTATCTTTGCCGACCTTGTGTGGTCTTTTGGCAATGATTTTTTGCGTTTTGCCGAGCATAAATTAATGCGCCTTGGCGGGATACTTTTCAGGATTTGTTTCATCATGAGGGAGAAGAAGGAGAAAGAAAAGAGAAAAATTTGATTAGTATTAAAAAAGAAAGAATATTTAC
>NC_029776.3:75355811-75356110 GCF_000817695.3 Arachis duranensis | reverse complement strand
CCGAGTAGGTCAAGTCCCCATTTTGCGAAGGGCCATGGTGCGGTGACGCTGATAAGGTCTTCAGGTGGTGCTTTGTGAAAAATTGGCGTGTTTTTGGCAGGGGGGCATATTTTCACAAATTCCGTTGCGTCTCTTTGCAAGGTCGGCCAGTAGAATCCGGCTCGGACTACTTTCTTGGCTAGTGCTCGAGCTCCGAGGTGGTTCCCACACATGCCTCCGTGGACTTCTTCGAGGACGCTCTTTGTTTCTGAGGTCGGGACACACCTAAGGAGGGGGTTTGAGAATCCTCTTCTGTATAG
>NC_029776.3:75353532-75355115 GCF_000817695.3 Arachis duranensis | reverse complement strand
TGTGCCTGTGTTTGGTCCAGGTATTTTTTCATAGTGGGGTCTTTGGCTTGGTAGCTTCCATTTACTTGTGATGTGACGACCTGGGAGTCGCTGAAGATCGTGATTTTCTGGGCTCCGACCTCTTCGGCTAGCTTTAGACCTGCTAGTAGGGCCTCGTATTCGGCTTGGTTGTTTGAAGCCTGGAACTCGAATTTTAGGGATAGTTCTATCCGCGTTCCTTGGTCGCTTTCGAGTATAACCCCAGCTCTGCTTCCTGTTTTGTTTGAGGACCCGTCGACATACAGGTTCCACGAGAGTGGGGTTCCAGGGGTCTCAGTGTATTCTACGATGAAGTCGGCTAGATACTGGGATTTTATGGCAGTCCGAGTTTCATAGTGGAGGTCGAATTCGGACAGCTCCACCGCCCATTGCAGTATTCGTCCTGCCAGGTCTGTTTTTTGGAGGATGTGTCTCATTGGTTGGTTTGTCCGGACTTTGATGGTGTGGGCTTGAAAGTAGGGACGGAGCCTCCGGGCTGTGAACACTAGGGCGTAAGCGAACTTTTCTATCTTCTGATAGTTTAATTCGGCCCCTTGTAGTGCCCTGCTTACAAAGTATATGGGGTGTTGTCCTTGGTCATTTTCTCGTATTAACGCTGAAGCGACTGCTCGATTTCCAACCGAGAGGTATAGTACGAGTTCTTCTCCCTTTAGAGGTCGGGTTAGGATTGGTGGCTGCCCGAGGAATTCTTTGAAGTCTTGAAAGGCCTTTTCGCACTCCGGGGTCCATGAGAAGGGTTTCCCTTTCTTTAGGAGTGAGTAAAGAGGTAGTGACTTTATTGCTGATCCTGCCAAGAACCTTGATAGGGCGGCTAGCCTTCCATTCAGTTGTTGTACTTCCTTGACACACGTCGGGCTCTTCATGTTGAGTATTGCTTGGCATTTGTCTGGGTTTGCTTCAATGCCCCTTTTAGTCAGCATGAAGCCTAAGAACTTCCCGGCTTCTGCGGCGAAGGTGCACTTTGTCGGGTTAAGTCTCATGTTGTGCTTTCTGAGGGTGCCGAAAACACTGGCGAGGTCGGTCAGCAAGTTTCTGTCTTCTTGTGTCTTTACCAGCATGTCGTCGACGTACACCTCCAGCTGTAGTCCAATGTGCTCTGAGAACACTTTATTCATTAGCCTCTGGTAGGTTGCCCCTGCGTTCTTCAGCCCGAAGGGCATTACTACGTAGCAGTAGTTTGCCCTTGGGGTTATGAACGAGGTCTTTTCTTGGTCGGGTCTGTACATTGGGATTTGGTTGTATCCTGAGTATGCGTCCATGAAGGAGAGATATCTATAGCCTGAGGCTGCGTCTACTAAAGCGTCGATGTTTGGTAGTGGATATGGGTCTTTGGGGCAGGCTTTGTTGAGATCTGTGTAATCGACGCACATCCTCCATTTTCCGCTGGGCTTTTTTACCAGGACCACGTTTGCGAGCCATAGGGGGTATTTTACTTCCCTAATGAACCCTGCATCTAGTAGTGCTTGTACTTGTTCTTCTATTGCTTGCATGCGCTCAGGCCCGAGCTTCCGGCATCTTTGTTGGACAGGTCTGGACCCCGGGTA
>NC_029776.3:75349609-75352880 GCF_000817695.3 Arachis duranensis | reverse complement strand
CTTTCGTTGTAGCATCGCCGTGCTAGTTTTTGGTCGCCTTTTAGAGTAGCGATTCCCTTTGTGGTGGGGAACTTCATACAGAGGTGTGGGGTCGAGACTATAGCTGCTAGTTTGTTTAGGGTTGGTCGCCCAATGAGGGCATTGTATGCTGAAGTGACGTCGACTATAAATGTAGTCGATGCTTAATGTTTTAGATTGCTCGCCTCTTCCAAAGGTAGTGTGTAGCGAGACGTATCCTAAGGGATGGATCAGAGTGTCCCCTAGTCCAAATAGGTCGGTGGGGTAGGCCTTTAGTTCTTTTTCTTCGAGTCCGAGTTTGTCGAAGGCCGTTTTGAACAGGATATCTGCTGAACTTCCCTGGTCAATCAGGGTTCGATGTAAGTTGGCGTTTGCTAGGATAATGGTGATTACCATTGGATCGTCGAGTCCGGGAATTATCCCTTGAGCATCTTCTCGGGTGAATGAAATAGTAGGTAATTCGGGCAGGGGACTGTCTTCTCGGATGTGATAGACTTCTTTGAGGTGTCTTTTTCGTGAGGATTTGGATGTTCCTCCGCCCGCAAAACCTCCATTTATCATGTGAACATGTCTTTCAGGGGTTCGTGGGGTTTGTTCGGCCCGATCTTCGTTGTCCCCCCGCCTTCTCTTCCTGGTCTCTTCTCCTTTCTCTGCTATGTATCTGTCGAGTTTTCCTCCTCTGGCTAGCTTTTCTACGACATTTTTTAGGTCGTGGCAGTCGTTAGTAGAATGACCGTAGAGCTTTCACAGTATTCGGACCGATCTCTCCCTGCTTTCTTGTGTTTTAGCGGTCGGGGCGGTGGGATCTTTTCGGTGTGGCATACTTCTCTGTAGACGTCTACCAGGGAGACTCGGAGGGGGGTGTAGCTGTGGTACTTCCGTGGCTTGTCTGCGTTGGGCTCTTCTTTCTTTTTCTGTTCCCGATCCCGATTTCGGAGTGGGTAGGTTGATTCTTTCCTAGGAGAGTCTCTTAGCTGGGAGGTTTCCTCCATGTTGATATATTTTTATGCCCGCTCCTGTACCTCGTATAGGGAGGTCGGGTATCGTTTGGATAGGGATTGGCTAAACGGTCCCTCTTTTAGGCCGTTTGCTAGTCCCATGATGGCTGCTTCAGTGGGCAAGTGTTGTATGTCCAGGCAGGCTTTGTTGAATCGCTCCATGTATTCTCGGAGAGTTTCTTGGTTACCTTGTTTGATCCCGAGTAGACTGGGGGCATGTTTTGTCTTGTCTTTTTGAATGGAGAACCTTGTTAGGAATTTTTTGGTTAGGTCTTCGAAGCTGGTGATTGATCTTGGTGGCAGGTTGTCGAACCACTTCATGGCCGACTTGGTGAGAGTGGTGGGGAAGGCTTTGCACCGAGTCGCGTCGGAGGCGTCGACTAGGTACATTCTGCTTCTGAAGTTGCTGAGGTGATGACTTGGATTGGTGGTGCCGTCGTAGAGGTCTATATCGGGCGGTTTGAAGTTTCGCGGTACCTTTTCCTTCATGATCTCTTGCGTGAAGGGATCATGGTTGTCTTCGGTGGTGGTGCCGCGTTCTGTCCGGTCTTTCAGGTTGGCCTCTATTTTCCGCAGTTTTTCTTCTAATTCTCTGCGCTTTCGAGTTTCTCTTCTCAGATCCTGTCAGTTTCTTTCTGCTTCTTTATGTCCTCTTCGAGTTGTTTTAGTCGGTCTTGTTGTGCCCGGACTGCTTCTAGAATTTCCAAGCTCTTCTCTCTTTCGGATTTTTGTGGATCCTTGTTTGGGGAGGGGGATGATGTTTTTGGGCGATTCTGTTTGTTTCCTCCTGGAGTACGTGGTGATAGAGGGTTGTCCGGTCGTTCTCCGGTGTCAATTTCGTCCTCTTGTTCAGACGCAGCGCGCTCATCGTTGAGAGGGTTGTCCGCCATGGTAGAGGGATGACTTCCAGGGTCCCCGGCAACGGCGCCAATGTTCCGAGGGTTTGCCTGAAACGTGTAGCTCAGTCGTCTGGAGAGGCCCGTGGTGGAGGTTCGGTGACCTGAGCTAGGTATACAGAACGGTTGGTGGTTGTACCTGCAATGACACTCCGATGCTTAAGTTAGCATGGGTCCAAGCAGATATGTGTAGAATGTGGAATGTGTCATACCTGGGTGCTCCAGTGTATTTATAGTAGTTGGCCGTGATCTCCCCTGGATAAGATATTCTTATCTTATCTTATCTTCTTGGGAGTTTTATCTCTATCTTTGTGGAACCGCCTTTTCTAGGCCTTTTCGGCCTTTAGGTTTTGGGCTGCGTTCCTTTTGATGGGCCTTCCTTGCTTTTTGTCCGAGGTCCGACCTTTAGGTGTGAGCTTTAGGACAAGGTCGGACCTCTTGCGGATTTACCGAGTTGGAGGACCCCGGTCAGGGTATGAACAAGAACTATATGGGATATTTCCTTCCACCACAAAATGATGCAAGTCATGATTCTAATGGTGGCTGGGAAGGGAATTCTAATACTCCATATGATATTCATCCAAAGATATCATCACTTGACCATGCTTCAACAAAAAACCCCTTTCAAAACTTACCACTCACACAAACTTCCAATAGCCAAAGAATCTCAAAGCTTGAGTCCATGCTCAAAAGATTTGCGGAGGAGAAAGAGAAGTACCAGAAAGAACAAGAGAACTCCCTCAAAAATATGGAAGTGCAGTTAGGCCAATTGTCGAAAGCATGGAAGGAGAAAATGGAAAAACAAAAACAAAAGGTCCCTATATCAAGTATCAAGAGGTCTTTTAAGGGTTGTAATGGGGTTAGGGTCAAGGTAGGATTGTATTTGGCCAAGTGGACTAAAATATGAATCCTTAATTAACATAAACTTTTCCCACCTAACTTAAGACAATCCATACAATACATGATCTAACTTCCCATTAACTGTGTTTTCCACATATTCATGCATCCTAAATTTGAGTTCAGTACATATGCATTGATACCAACACTTACTTTGGGGCATTTTGTCCCCTTTTATTATTTACTTTTTTTTCTTTTCTTTTTCACTTTTTTTTCTTTTTATTTTTCTCTTTTTTTATTATTTTTCTTTTATTTTTCTCAATGCATATGATTAAAGTATTGAATTCAATAATATGTGCTCAACTATTATTTTGCACATTTTTACTAAAATATACAACACCCAATTACTCAAACCAAATATTTTCAAATCCAACTTCCCCACACTTAAATCATGAGCACGTTTACTAGTCTAAGCTAATCAACGATTCAAATTAAGGTCATTATTGTTTTCCGCTTAGAATT
>NC_029776.3:75329809-75349540 GCF_000817695.3 Arachis duranensis | reverse complement strand
GGAAGGGTAAGGCCATATGGGTATGTAAGCTTAGTGAAACAAGGCCTCAATCATATAAGTGCATGCATACATCAAACAATGGAAATATAGAATTAAGCAAGATAAAGATTACAATTTTAGAGAGAATAACAAACAAAAATAAAATATATTGGTTGATAAAATGCAACCAATCAAATAGGCTGAAAATCTTACTGGTTTTGTGTGTTCGAGCTCTAAACTATGTTCCAAAATAATATTTCTTCATACAAGTTTTTTCAAAAAGTTTTTAATTTAAATTAGTGAAATACTATAAAAAGTTTCTTGAAAAAGAAAATATTACTTCAACCAAGTGGTAAAACATGCACAAAATCAAACAAACATGCAATCAAACATGCAAATTCAACAATGAAAAACAAAAATTGGTGTTGAGAAGGGACTAACTAACCTGTGGAGATCGGTATCAACCTCCCCACACTTAAAGATTACACCATCCTCGGTGCATGCAAAGATGTGCAGGTGGACGGGGTTGTGGTTCCTCAGTCGGTGCTTATTGTAGAGTCTTTCTCTTTATGCTTCCTGGTGGCCATCCTGAAAAGGGTGAAGAGAAAGAGACATGAAGTCAAAGGTATAGAGCAAGGGAGATGGCAATATGAGTAATAATCATGCCAAAAAGAAGAATGTCGTTAACACATGGTCGCGACTCCATGAAATTAGGACAACAATGGAAACAGGGCATGATAAATTGAGGCAAATAAATGCAAGATGTTTATTGGCATGCTGGCAAAGGCATGAGTAGCGTAAATCAAGCATTAAAAGCCTTAATGTATTATAGTCGTGAGAAACTAACAATAACGTTTGTATTGACAATTATATTTAATTAGTAAAATATTGAAAAGGGTTTTGTGAAAAGCAGGCATTAGAGTAGAAGGATAGAATAATTAAGAATGCACAATGCCATACGGGATTTTTCACAAATACAAAGCATGCATATTAAATAAGGTATGGAAGGTATTAAATTGAACATGCAAACACCCTAAAAAAAATAATATATAATTATCAAGCAATCTCTTAACAATCCACAAGCAAAATAATGACCCAAATTAATTTTTCAACACCAATGAAGATAATGCAATGAATGAAAGTATGCAAATAAATTGAATGAAATAGAATGGAAGTGAAGAGAGATGAGAAGTGAAAGAGATGAAGAAGAAGAAAGTAAGAAAAAGAGGAAGAAAGAAGAAAAGATAGAAGAGATTAGGATTAGAGAAAAAAAATAAGATAATTGGCGCTGATCTGGATAAGTTGTGCGGCACAGGTGATGCGAGCGCGTAAGGCACGCGGTCGCGTGGGTCACGCTTTGATGAAGTGACGTGAACGCGTGACTTAATTTGTGCTGGTGGCGCGAGTGCAGCCTCGCGTTTGCACAACTCTCTGTTTAAATGCATTTTGCCAAAAATCTGGGTGACGTGGTCGCGTGGAGGACACGATCACGTAGATGGCCTATTTTGAAAAAAAGACGCGAATGCATGGGGCACGCGTTTGCGTTGTAGGGCTTGTGCTTCCAGCACGAGTCCAGCCACGTTCCACCTCAACTTTCGGCCATACATCCTTTTTACGTCGATTTTGAGGCACGCGTTCGCGTGGGTGACGCAGACGTGTGGGAGGCATTTTTTCCACATGACGCGGATGCGTCAGCGACGGGGTCGGGTCGACCAATTTGTGCCAAAGGCACGCCTCCAGCCACGCTTTCGCGTGACTCTCTGTTCAATTTGTTTTCTTCCCAACGCACCTATGACGCGGACGCGTCGGCGACGCTGTCGCGTCGCGTGCGTGTGTTTTTTTTATGTAGTATGCAGACTGAAAAATGCAATGAATGTTATGCAGAAATTTCAGGTTCAAACAAAATTCGAAAACAAAGAAAAATGGAAAGGGAACGATCATACCATGGTAGGTTGTCTCCTACCTAGCACTTTCAGTTAAAGTCCTTAAGTTGGACATTTGATGAGCTTCCTGTCATGGTGGCTTATGCTTGTACTGATCTAGGAATCTCCACCAATGTTTGGAATTCCAACAGCCTCCGGGGTCCCAAACGAGGCATGTAAAGCCCTTAGGTGAGTTCAAACAGGCTTCAAGGCTCCCGGGGTGTTGAATGTCAGAACAGACTCCAGGATCCCAAACTTTTCTTCTACGCCCGTCTTTGTCTTGATCTTTATTTTTCCAGCCGGGTGGTGAGTAGTCTGAATTCTCACTGCAGTGACCAAACTGCTTCTGAGATCCTTTCAGTTGAGCTTGACACCAATCCTTGCACCTTAAATTGAAGTGCGAAGCCTCATTGAGTCTTGCATACCAGCGCTGAGTGCGAGTCATTTCCCGTTTGCTCTTAAAGCCGCAAAGAGCTCTAATCTGGCCATCTATTTCAAGTAAACCATATTCAAGTGGAAAAGTAAAGATAAAAGCTAAGGATTTTACCCACTTGAGGTTTGTGTTGGGTGGTAGTGGCCTTGTGATAGGTGTTTCCAGTGGTTCTGCAAGCTTTACTCCCTTGTGGTCTTCTGTGAATTCCTCCACTTCCTTGCAAATTTCTTCAATCTCAACCATGTCTTGATCAAAGTCATCGATATCTTCCTCATCACTTGAGTCATAATTGGGAAGTTGAGAAAAGTCAACCTCTGCATCATCTTCGTATTCACTTGGGGAAGAATCTTCTGTCTCAGAAAATTCACTTGCGGATGCAAGTTCATTATTAGGAGAACTTGAGTGGTGACTATCATCATCAGGAAAACTTGAGTCTTGGGTTATTTTGTCTAATTCCTCATAAGATACCTGCCTTGAGGTTTGTGCACTATCCTCCTTAGCATTAACTGTAACGTCTTCGATGGAATTCTCCACAACTATTCTCCTAAATCTTCAACAAACTCTTCTTCTTCTACAATGACAGCGTCCTTGATAAACCCATATTTTATGATATATTTTGTGCTTAGTTTGAGTGATTTATTCAATCCTTCACCCACTTATTCATATTAATTGCATGGTTTTACTTTTCCTTCCTTATTATGTGATGTATGTGAAAAACATGTTTCCTATGCTTTAAAGTTAATTATTTTAATTACCTTTATTTCCATTCGATGCCATGATTAGTGTGTTGAGTAGTTTCAGATCTTCTAAGGCAGGAATGACTTAAAGGATGGAAAAGGAAACATACAAAAATGGAAGGAAAGCGTAAAACGGAGTTTTAGAGAAACTGGCATCCACGCGATCGCATGAACGACGTGACCGCGTGCCAAAAGCAAAGAAGCAGCGACGCGGCCGCATGACTGACGCGACCGCACGATAAAGAAAACTCGAATTGACGCGACCGCGTGACCCACGCGGACGCGTGACAGAGGCTACGCACCAGAAATTGCAGAAAACACTCATAGCGGATTCTGAAGCCCTTGTTGGCCCAAATCCAAGTCCAGAAGGCATAGACCAGAGGTTATGAAGTGTGGGAATGCATCCATTCGAGGGGTCGCGAATTTTTAGTCACTTTCCATGATTTAGGTTTTTAGAGAGAGAGGCTCTCTCCTTTCTCTTAGGATTTAGAAATTAGGATTTTTAGAAATTAGGATTTATTTTAACTCTTCAACAGGTTCAATATCTTTCTATTTTGACTCCTCTTAATTGTTGATTATTGATGTTGCTTATTTGGCTTATGACTCTTCATATTTGGATTGATTTTATTTTATTAATGCAATTGAGGTATTTCAGATTTATGATTGTTTTCTCTAGTTAATGTTATTGATGCTTGTGCTCCATCCAAATTATTTTCATTCAAGTAGGTTTTATTCCCTTTTGGCTTTGGTTGATTAATTGGTAACTCTTGAGTTATCAAACTCATTGTTGACTGAAAATTAGAAATCTTCAAGAATTGATTCGAGATCCAATAACTCTAACTTTTCCTAAGGAAAGACTGGGACTTGAGGATTTGAATTAATTCATTCAATTGACTTACCTTCATAATTAGAGGTTAACAAAGTGGGAGAAAAATCCAATTCTCATCACAATTGATAAGGATAACTAGGATAGGACTTCTGGTTCTCATACCTTGCCAAGAATTTATTTTACAGTCAATTATTTATTTTACTTGTCATTCATCATAATTGTTCCTCATTCTTAAAACCCCCAATTTACAAACTCATAACCAATAATAAGAACATACCTCCCTGCAGTTCCTTGGGAAGACGACTTGAGGTTTAAATACTCGGTTATCAATTTTGAAGGGGTTTGTTACTTGTGACAACCAAAATGTTTGTACGAAGGGATTCTTGTTGGTTTAGAATCTATACTTACAACACATTTTTATAAAATTCTTTACTAGCAAAAATCCTAACGTCAAAATGGCGCCATTGCCGGGGAATTGCAAACGTGTGCCTTATTATTGGTTATTGTAAATATTTTTCAAAGAAAAAAATAAATAATATTTTTCTTTTACTTGTTTATTTGTTTCTCCTTTTTCCCCTTATTTCTGATAACTACTATGAATTCTCACCCCTCTCGCTTTGTGTTTGGTTCTAACTTTGTTGAAGGAAATAGAAACCATAGCAGGAATATGCATCAAAGTCAGACCAATCAAGGATGGATGGAGTCAAGAGGATCTAATCAACCCTTTAGGCAACAACACCCTCCAGGATATCATGGACAACGACCATTCTACAATGCATACCCAGCTGAAAGATTTGGTGGGCCGCCTAGTAGCTACCAACAAGCCCCACCCTGTGTTCATAGACCATCCTCTCGACATAACTTTGAACCACCACACTCACAAGCTTCTTTTCACCATTCACTACCACATGATCCTTATCCACCCCAACGCCAATCCAATTACTCCCACGAACCACCACTCCCTTATGCACCATGTCCATATCCACCAAACCAAGAATCACAGGTTCGCTTCAAGGAATCAGTAAATCAGTTCAATGCAACCCTTCATCAACTGGAGCGAGCAATAAATCAATTATCTTCCAGACGTTCAAACACTCAACAGACTCCCATGGCTTCATGTGGAGAATCTAATGAAGAATGTATTATGAAGAAGACACAAGGAACTCCAATGGACAGCATAGAGCATAACTTCGTACTGGAACAATTAGAGGAAGCTGTCATGGTAGAAGAAGAAGAGTTGGTTGAAGATTTAGGAGATGCCAAACCACCACCTGAATCCAAAGTTGTAAAGAATTCCGTCAGGGAGGTTACAATTGATGCTCAAGAGGATTTTGCACCGCCTCCAATGCAAATATCTTATGAAGAACTGGATGGAATAACCCAGGACATAGGTTTCCTTGATGATGATGATCACGAGTCCTGTTCTCTTAGTGACGAACTTGCATCCGCAAATGATTTCTTTGAGACAGAAGAATCTTGCCCGAGTGAATATAAAGATGATGCTGAGGTAGATCTTTCTTAACCTCCAATATATGACTTGAGCGATGATGAGGGAGAAATTGAAGACTCTGATCAAGATATGGTTGAAGTGGAAGAATTCATAGAAGATTATAAGGGAGTAGAACTTACAGAACCACTGGAAACACCTATCCCAAGGCCATTACCGCCCAACACAAACTACAAGTAGGTAAAATCCTTGCCTTTTATCTTCAATCTTCCACTTGAATATGGTTTGCTTGAAACAGATGGCCAGCTTAGAGCTCTCTACGTCTTTAAGAGTAAGAGGGAAATGGCTCGTACTCAAAGCGGGTGCACAAGGTTCAATAAGGTTCCACGCTTCAACTCGAAGTGCAAGGATTGGTATCATGCTCAATTGAATGGATCACGGAGAACGTTTGGTCGATGTGGTGAGAATCTACTTTTTAAACCACCCGGATGGAAACATGTAGATCAAGACGGAGGCGGATTTAAAAGCAAAGCTTGGGATCATGGATTCTATGCTGACATTCGTCACTCCGAGAGCGTGAGAATCTGTTTGCAACTGCTCAGAAGCTTTACACGCCTAGTTTGGGACCCCGGAGGCTATTGGCATTCCAAGCATTGGTGGGGATTTTTGGATGAATTTAAACATAAGCCGCCATAACAGGATGTTCATCTAATGTCCAACTTAAGGACTTTAACTAAAAGTGCTGGGTGGGAGACAACCCACCATGGTATGATCGTTCCTTTTTTATATTTCTTTAGTTTTATTTGTTTTCAAGTTTTATTTTATTCTTCATTGAACCTGGAATCATACATAGCATTCACATTAAGCATTGCATTCTGCATTTTGCATAAAAAAATATACGCACACGACGCAATAGTGTCGCTGACGTGTCCGCGTCACCAGTGCATTGGGTAGAAAATAATTGAACAGAGAGTCACGCGAGAGCGTGGTTGGAGCCGTGCCAGTGGCACAAATCGTCCCACGCGACCGCATCGCTGACGCGTCCGCGTCACATGGGCATAATGGCCTTCCACGCGACCGCGTGCCCTGATTTTCGACGTAAAAAGGGTGCACAACAAATTATTGTGCGAGAGTGGTGCTGGATTGATGCTAGACGCACAATCCCTATCACGCGACCGCGTCGCCGACGCGTCCGCGTCATTCCTTTCTGAAGCCCACTCACGCGATCGCATGCCCGACGCGATCGCTTCACCCCAAATTTGGCAAAAATACAAATTCGAACAGAGAGTAGTGCGAGCGCGAGGCTGCCCTCGCGCCAGTAGGATAACCTGAGTCACGCGTCCGCGTGACCGACGCGACCGCGTCGACCGAATTAAAGCGCAATCACGCGAACGCGTGCTCCATGCGGCTGCGTCGCTTACGCCGCATAGCTCAATCCTAATTCGCCAAATATCTTATCTTTTCTTCCCCCAATGCTAATTTTTCCCTCCCTCCTCTCTTACTCACTTCTTTCCCTTCTCATTCTTCTTATCTTTCATTTTATTTATTTGCATATTTCATTCATTGCATTTTAATTTAGTGCATATTTTTCTATTCTTTTCTAAATTTTTTAATTTTTCCTTTGGTGTTGATTTTCTTATTTAACTGTTGCATCTTCTCTGGTATAATTTTTAGTGACTTGTTTTACAATGTTGGGTGATGCTATTTTTCTGTCAATGTCAATCTTTTATGATACCTGTATTCCTTTTGCATTGACATGAACTTACATTATCTTTCATTACCCACTCTCTTCCCCATTGTTGTACCTTTTGTACCACTGGCATGCCATGGCTTCTATTATTTTCTCACGTACATGTTGAAGCTTCCATGTAAATGAGACCCTTATCATTTGGTATTAACCCATCCATACTTCATTTATTTTCTTATCCTTATTTCTAGGTTACTTTTCTTCCCTTTTTCTTTCAGGATGGCCACCTGGAGGGAAACCGGAAGACGTTTACATGGGAAGACAAGACAAGTCCATCTGCACAATCTTTGGAGAAAAGCATCAGTTGAAGTAACCCGTCCACCTGCACATCTTAGCATGCACCGAGGACGGTGCAATCTTTAATAGTATAGTCTAAACCGACGCAAAATCCATCATCAAACAATTCTACAATCTATAACCGAGAGTATTAGTCCCGAGTCGTTCTTCCCTAGGAATGCTACAAGGGTGCATGCTATTGGTTAAGTGGTCTTTTGTGGTTTGAAGAGTGTAGCATAAAAGTGTGAATAAAAGAAAACAACAATCAATCAATATTAAAAGCCTTGGCCAAGGTTGAACATTGGAAGTTCCATCACTATAGTTTCCTTCAATTGTAATAACAAAGGAGTGTTGCTTCACCTAGTCAACCCCTAATTATAGAGGAAAGTCAAGTAAAAGTAACTAACTTGAGTCACAAGTCCTAGTCTTACCCTAAGGAAGTCTAGCTTTAGTGCACTCCAAGTCAATTAGCAATTCTCAATTCTTAATCAACAATTGACATCCTTTATTCAAGTGTCTCCAATGACTCAACCACTAGGCCAAGTGAGGGAATACTACTCCATATCTAAAGTTGGCATTTTCTCAAACACTTGGAGGGCAAGAATGAAAGACATAGTAAAATTGAGAAAAGAATTAGAATCAAAGCAATTCAACACAAGAGATTAACAACAATCAACAATGAACAACAATGAAAATGAAATCTTCAATGAATCAATAGAATCCAAAACAACAAAGTTAAACCTAAGATCTATGAGATTTGAACAATTACAAACACTAATGAGATTAGAGAAGATGATCTACAACATGAACAAAGTAAATTGAGTGTTGTAATAGATCTCACCAAGGAATGGTTGAGAATTGAGAAAATGAAGATGAATCCTAGAGAGAAGTTGGAGTTTCTCTCTCTACAAATGTAACTAACTAAAATATCTACCTAATGATCTAAAATTAGTCTATGGATGTGAATGTGTGTATGTATGTCAATCCCCTTTAATCCTTGGCTCTTATATGCATTTTGGCGCCAAAGTTGGTTGCTAAAACCTTCCAAAATCGCCAGACACGTGTTGTAATAAAAGAATCACGTGCGGGCTACGACGCGTGCGCGCACGGTACGTGTGCGCGTCCTTGGCTAATTCTGCGATGTGCGCGCGAGCGCCTTGTGCGCGTACGCGTGCTTGGCCGAGATCAACTCTTTGGCTTTTTGTGCTTCTCTCCACTTGCATGCTTCCTTCCTTGCTTCCTTTGATCCATGCCTAGCCTATTTCAATCCTGGAATTACTAACAAACACATCAAGGCATCTTATGGAATCAAAGAGGAATTAGAATTCATCAAGATAAGGCTTAAAAAAGCATGTTTTTACACTTAAGCACAAATATGGGAGAGATAACAAAACCATGCTAATTTCTAGGCTAAATGTGACAAAAGGCTATCAAGATGCTCTAAATTCAATACAAAACAAACCGTCAAATTGGGGTTTGTCATCCATCTGCACAATATTTGGAGAGAAGCATCAGTTGGAACAACCCCTGCCCACTTGTACATCTCAGCATGCACCGAGGACGGTGCAACCTTTAAGTGTGGGGAGGTCGATACCGATCTCTACAGGTTAGTTGGTCCTTTCTCAACACTAATTTTTTTATGATATATTTTGTGCTTAGTTTGAGTGATTTATTCAATCCTTCACCCACTTATTCATATTAACTGCATGGTTTTACTTTCCCTTCCTTATTATGTGATGTATGTGAAAAACATGTTTCCTATGCTTTAAAATTAATTATTTTAATTACCTTTATTTCCATTCGATGCCATGATTAGTGTGTTTGAAGAAATCTAATTTTGGAACATAGTTTAGAGCTCGAACACACAAAACCAGTGAGATTTTGAGCCTATTTGATTGGTTGTATTTTATCAACCAATATTTTATTTTTTGTGTGTGTTTCTCTCTCTAAAATTGTGATCTTTGTCTTGCTTAATTCTATATTTCCATTATTTGATGTATGCATGCACTTATATGATTGAGGCCTTGTTTCATTGAGCTTACATACCCTTATGGCCTTACCTTTTATTATCCTTTGCAAACCCATGTTGAGCCTATTTTACCCCTTGTTCTTTACTTTAGCTCATCACTAACTCTAAGCGAAAAACAATAATGTCCCTAATTTGAATCCTTGATTATCTTAGACTAGTGAGAATGCTCATGAATTAAGTGTGGGGAAAAGTGGGTTTGGAAACGTTTGGTTTGGGAATTGAGTATGTTAGATTTTGTGTGAAAATATGAAAAATGTTAAGAACATGTTTATGCATTCAAAACCTTAATCATATGCATTGAGAAGAAAAAAAAGCAAGTAATAAAAGGGGACAAAATGCCCAGAGTAAGATAAGTGAAATCAATGCATATAAGCTGTACTCAAAACTTGGAATGCATAAATATGTAGATTGTCTTAAGTTAGGTGGAAAGTTTATGTTAATTAAGGATTCAAATTTTAGTCCACCTGGCCAAATACAATCCTGCCTTGACCCTAACCCCATTACAACCCTTAAAAGACCTCTTGATTTGTGTATTGGTGCATTGAATTTTTGTTGATTGTTAGATGAAGAGCAAGCTATAGAAAGTAAGATTAGTAGAGAATTGAGAGAATTGACCCTAGATGCTTGAGAGTTAGAGTGATATACACTACCAGTAAGGGTTCAACGCTTAATTCTATGTTCCCTGCTTTCATGAGCTATCTTCTTCTTGCGAATTATTTGTATTGTATTTTGTGATTTGAATTAGTGAAACCCAGTTCATATTTATTCTTGAAAGATTTATTTACTTTTTCACCAAGTAGGTAGAATCATTTTAGCATGTAGTTTCATTCACATTCATAGGTTGCATTGCATGAGTCTTGCATTTCCCTACTCATTTATTTGGTCTCCTTGGATTTAGCATGAGGAAATGCTATTGTTTAAGTGTGGGGACGTTGATAAACCCATATTTTATGATATATTTTGTGCTTAGTTTGAGTGATTTATTCAATCCTTCACCCACTTATTCATATTAATTGCATGGTTTTACTTTTCCTTCCTTATTATGTGATGTATGTGAAAAACATGTTTCCTATGCTTTAAAATTAATTATTTTCATTACCTTTATTTCCATTCGATGCCATGATTAGTGTGTTGAGTAGTTTCAGATCTTCTAAGGCAGGAATGACTTAAAGGATGGAAAAGGAAACATACAAAAATGGAAGGAAAGCGTAAAACGGAGTTTTAGAGAAACTGGCATCCACGCGATCGCATGGACGACGCGACTGCGTGCCAAAAGCGAAGAAGCAGCAACGCGGCCACATGACTGACACGACCGTGCACCTAAAGAAGAACATCTACGACGCGGCCACATGACTGACGCGACCGCGCGATAAGGAAAACTCCAATTGACGCGACCGCGTGACCCACGCGGATGCATGACAGAGGCTACGCACCAGAAATTACAGAAAACGCTCATAGCGGATTCTGAAGCCCTTTTTGGCCCAAATCCAAGTCCAGAAGGCATAGACCAGAGGTTATGAAGTGTGGAAATGCATCCATTCGAGGGGTCACAAATTTTTAGTCACTTTCCATGATTTAGGTTTTTAGAGAGAGAGGTTCTCTCCTCTCTCTTAGGATTTAGAAATTAGGATTTTTAGAAATTAGGATTTATTTTAACTCTTCATCAGGTTCAATATCTTTTTATTTTGACTCCTCTTAATTGTTGATTATTGATGTTGCTTCATTGGCTTATGACTCTTCATATTTGGATTGATTTTATTTTATTAATGCAATTGAGGTATTTCAGATTTATGATTGTTTTCTCTAATTTATGTTATTGATGCTTGTGCTCCATCCAAATTATTTTCATTCAAGTAGGTTTTATTCCCTTTTGGCTTTGGTTGATTAATTGGTAACTCTTGAGTTATCAAACTTATTGTTGACTGAAAATTGGAATTCTTCAAGAATTGATTCGAGATCCAATAACTCTAAATTTTCCTAAGGAAAGACTGGACTTGAGGATTCGAATTAATTCATTCTCTTGACTTACCTTCATAGTTAGAGGTTAACAAAGTGGGGGAAAAATCCAATTCTCATCACAATTGATAAGGATAACTAGGATAGGACTTCCGGTTCTCATACCTTGCCAAGAGTTTATTTTACAGTCAATTATTTATTTTACTTGTCATTCATCATAATTGTTCCTCATTCTTAAAACCCCTAATTTACAAACTCATAACCAATAATAAGAACATACCTCCCTGCAGTTCCTTGAGAAGACAACCTGATGTTTAAATACTCGGTTATCAATTTTAAAGGGGTTTGTTACTTGTGACAACCAAAACGTTTGTACGAAGGGATTCTTGTTGGTTTAGAATCTATACTTACAACGCAATTTTATAAAATTCTTTACTAGCAAAAATCCTAACGTCAGTCCTCTACTTGTTCCAATACGAAGTTATGCTCTATGCTATCCACTGGAGCTTCTAGTGACTTTTCCGTGCTGCGTTCTTCATTAGATTCCCCACATGAAGCCATGGGAGTCTGTTGAGTGTCTGAACGTCTGGAAGATAATTGACTTATTGCTTGCTCCAGTTGATGAAGGTTGCATTAAATTGTTTTACTGATTCTTCGAGGCGAACCTGTGATTCTTGGCTTGATGGATATGGACATGGTGCATAGGTGTGTGGTGGTTCTTGGGAGTAATTGGATTGGCGTTGGGGCGGATAAGGATCATATGGTGGCAAATGGTGAAAAGAAGTTTTTGAGTACGGTGGGTTGAGGTTGTGTTGAAAGGATGGTCTCTGAGCATAGGGTGGGGCTTGTTGGTAGCTACGAGGTGGTCCACCAAATCTATCAGTTGGGCATGCATTGTAAAATGGTCTTTGTCCATGATATCTAGGAGGATGTTGTTGCCTAAAGGGGTGATCAGATCCTCGTGGCTCCATCCATCTTTGATTGCTTAGACCTTGATGCATAGTCATGTTATAGCTTCCATTCCTTGCAACAAAATTAGAACCAAACTCAAAGTGAGAGGGGTGAGAATTCATAATAGCTATCAGAAATAAGAGGGAAGAGAGAAAAAATAAACAAGTAAAAGAAAAATATTTACAATAACCAATAATAAGGCACACGTTTGCAATTCCCCGGCAACGGCGCCATTTTGACGTTAACATTTTTGCTAGTAAAGAATTTTATAAAACATAGTCGCGTTGTGAGTATAGATTCTAAACCAACAGAAAATCCCTTCGTACAAACGTTTTGGTTGTCACAAGTAACAAACCCCTAAATAAATTGATAACCGAGTATTTAAACCTCGGGTAGTCTTCTTAAGGAATTGCAGGGAGGTATATTCTTATTATTGGTTATGAAGATTATAAATCGTGGTTTTAAAAATGAGGAACAAGTCATTTAAATTGCAATTAAAATAAATAAAATACTGTAGAATAAATAAATAACTGTAAAATAAACTTTTGGCCAGGTATGAGAAATTGGAAGTCCTATCCTAGTTATCCTTATCAATGATGATGAAAATTGAATCTTAGTTCTACTTAGTTAACCTTTGCTAGTGCAAGGGAAGGTCAAGTGACTAATTAGTCTTATCTTCAAATCCTAGTTAATTCTTAGAAAAAGATTGGGATTATTGAAGTTCAAGCTAATTAGCAAAGATAGCAATTATCGATCACGTTGAGTCTAATAACTCCTGAGTTACTGATTTCTTAACCAAGACCAAAAGGAGAAAAGTAAATCTACTGGAATAAAAATGTCTTTGGATTGGGAGCAACAGTAACATAAATAAAAGAGAGTAATAATAAACTGAAATACCTAAAAATCATGAATTGATAAAGACATCAAATGTAACATGGGCAGTTATAGCCAAATAAAGAAGTTGAGTTAAACATAGAAATCCATAAACTAAATTGAGAAAACAAATAAAAGGAACATTGAACCTGTAATTAAAGAAGATGAAAATATTCCTAATTTCTAAAAATCCTAATCCTAATACCTAAGAGAGATGAGAGAACCTTTCTCACTAAAAACTACATCTAAACTATGAAAAGTGCTTTTTTTGAATGAATGATTATGAATGGATGCATTCCCCCACTTTATAGCCTCTAATGTGTGCTTTCTAGGCCAAAAAATGGGTCAGAAACAACCCAAAAATTGCTAATTTCGAAATCTGGTGCATACAGATCACGAGAAAGTGACGCGGAGGCGTCATCCACGCGTTTGCGTGGGTTGAGATTCGCAGATGCAACACGGGCGCGTCATTCACGCGTCTGTGTCGCCTAACTTTGAGGCAGCTATGGCAAATTATATATCGTTGCGAAGCCTCGAATGTTAGCTTTCCAACGCAACTGGAACCGCATCATTTGGATCTTTGTAGCTCATATTATGGTTGTTTTAGTGCGAGAGGGTCAGGCTGACAACTTTGCAGTTACTTCAACTTCTTGTATTCCTTCCACTTTTGCATGCTTCCTTTCCATCCTCTGAGTCATTCATGCCCTGTAATCCCTAAAATCACTTAACACACATATCATGGCATCTAATGGTAATAAGAGAGGATTAATATTAGCAAATATAAGGCTAAAGAAGCATGTTTTCAATCATAGCACAAAATCAGGAAGGAGAATGTAAACCCATGCATTTAGTATGAATAAGTGTATGAAAGATCGATAAAATTCACTTAATTAAGCACAAGATAAACCATAAAATAGTGGTTTACCAGTGGTACCCAAGGGAATCAGGCTAATATATCTGAACGATGAGGCTCGACTATGGCAGCAGATTTTGAGTAACTATGTAATGCCGAGCTGCTATGATTACCCTCATCTGGTGTGTGATGGAAGGTAAGGACCTATATCTGCCCCGCTTCATCCGGCATTACATGACCATGGTCCATGTCAGAGGCACCCTCCCTTTTCCATTCCTGATTACTCAGTTGGGTCGCCGAGCTGAGGTACCTTGGAAAATTGCTGATGAAAAGCCATCCGCCGCGGACTGTAGGAAGATCATCCCTCACAGTAGGAAGTTTCAGGCTCTTGGCTACCAACCTCCATTTTTCACTGACTTTGCTGAGGCAGCTACATCTTCAGCTGCCCTTTCAGTATCCACTGCCCCAGCTCCATCCACTGCCCTTTCACCGACTCTTTGACCGCTTAGACCAGATGGAGCGCCGCCACCAGCAGCAATTTGAGAGGTCTGAACGTTGCAACAGGTGACATTATGAGAGGTCTGAGCGTCGCCACAAGCGACGTAATAAGCACCTCAAGCTGATGATCCGATCTGGTGGCCACATCCCCTCCGAGCCCGACACACCATCAGAGACATCTGAGGAGGAGGCGAGCAATCTTGAAGAGGAGGCACATACCCGGGCTGAGTAGGCAGGACCTGAGCAGGCTGCACCACACCATGAGGAGCACCGCCACCTATAGAGCCACAGATCCGGAGATTTCTCTACAGACAGAGCCTCTGCTTCAACAGACTGCTCCTCCTACACTCACAGAGACTGTAGACCCTCAGCCTACCACCGAGACACCAGCAGCTCATCCTTTCGGAGATGACACTTCTTCACACCCAGCTTGAGTGAGCATCGAGGACAATGCTATTATTTAAGTGTGGGGAGGTCGCCATCTCTGGCATATATTTTTTGGTGAACCACTACAGACTCTTATCTTATTTTGTTCATTTTCTGTATTTTATTTGCACATTTTTCTCTTTTTTTGCTTTTGTTGTATTTTTGCATTCTGCACTTTGGGCTGTATATATCTTAGATATTTTAGCTTAATTTGCACTTTCAGTTTACTAGTTATATATTAAGTGGATTAATTAGTATAGTTTACCCTTTTAGCATATGATAAGTTGGTTTAATTGAAAATAAAAGAGTAAACTAGGAACTTTAGTAAATTAAAACAATCCACACACCTTGTATATATAGCACTACATGTTAGTTAGTTAACAACATTTCTTCAAGAAGGAACACTAAGATTTTAAGGGGCACCTTAAGATTTACATTGAGTTGAATGGAAACTCTTGATTCCTACTTGCATGACATACATAACTGATATATGATTTCTGAGCTTGAGAACACACAACCCGTGAGTTTTGAGCTTAATTGTATGGTTACATCAAACCATAAATTTCATTCCTGTGTGTTTCGCACTTCTTTTCTATGTTTGCAATCTTTATTTTGTTTTAATCTGTATGTCCAATTATAGAATATAGATACATACCAAGAGATGATTGAGGCCATTATTTGTATTTATGCTCACTTGTCCCAAATAAACCTACCTTCTATGCCATCCTTGTTAGCCCCTTTGAGCCTTTTAACCCCCTTCTATTTCATAACCACATTACTAGCCTTAAGCAGAAAAACAAAATGAAAATCCCAAGTTGAATCCTTGGTTAGCTTAAGATAGATATTGTGTATAATTTAAGTGTGGAGAATTTTATGGGAACATGGGATGATAGAAAAAGTTGGGAATTAAATTGAATAAGTTATTTGAAAAATTTGGGAAGCATGCTCATGTAAAATCAAAATAATTAAATTACCATGTGCATTAAAAAAAATTTAGTAATTAAATAAGGGGATACAAAAAAATTCCCCCAACGCAAAATAAAAAGAATTAATGCACATGGGACAAAATTCAAAAGCAATTTTGAACATGAGTATGCAATACAAAAGTGAAAAAATTTGGATAGCTAGGTAAAGAATTTTGAAAATTATAAAGTATGTATGTTAAGTGAGATCTTAGACTAATCAAGGATTCACTTTGTTAGCTCACTTAGCCTTATATGTACACCATTACCCTTACCTTAGCCCCATTACAACCTGGAAAAGACCTCATGATTTTTGTATGTCTATATTCCATATTTGTTGATTGGTTAGATGAAAAACAAAGTTTTAGAAAGCATGACTAGAAAAGAAGAGAGTGATTAACCCCAAACACTGAGTGATTAGAAAATGCTTTATATATAGGTGAATAATAACTAGAATTGCATGACTCATTTAGGTAGCTTGCATTTAGAATAGATTGCATTGCATAAGATTCCACCATTTTACCTTTACTCTTTTCTCTTGGATTTAGCATGAGGACATGCTAATATTTAAGTGTGAGGAGGTTGATAAACCCCTATTTTATGATTCATCTTGTGCTTAAATTAAGTGTTTTTATCAACTCTTCACCCACTTATTCATATGAATTTACATGGTTTTACAATTCCTTCCTTATGATATGACATATGAGAAAACATGTTTCCTATGCTTTAAAAATTTAAATTTAATTATCCTTTATTACCATTCAATGCCGTGATTTGTGTGTTGAGTACTTTCAGGTTTTATAGGGCAGAAATGACTTAAAGGATGGAAAGAAAACATACAAAAATGGAAGGGAAGCACAAAATGGAGTTATTGAAGAAACTGGCAGTGATGCGTCCGCGTGGACGACACGAACGCGTGCTTTGCGAAAAGTGGCATCTGCGCGAACGCGTGCATGACGCGAACGCGTGGCTCATGCAAAACACAGAGGACGCGGATACGTGACTGACGCGACCGTGGGGAAGAGCAACACTCCAAATGACGCGACCGCGTGACCTTGTGACGTGCACGATCTGTAGAAATTACAGAAGTCGGCCCCATCAATTGCTAGACCCTTTTTGGTCCAGATCCAAGCCCAGTGAAAACAGATTAAAGGCTATAAATTGAGGAATCCATCCATTCATCAAGGGAGATGATACAACATACAAACATACATACTTTTAGGATCTAGATGTAGTTTTTAGAGAGAGAGAGGTTCTCTCCTCTCTCTTAGGATTAGGATTGGGATTTATCTTGTTGGGATTATTTTTTCATCACAGGTTCAATGTTTCTTTTATTTATTTTCTCAATTTAACTTATGAACTCTTCCCATGTTGGATGTGATTTCTTTTATTAATCATTAAGGTATTTCAGACATATGATTTTTATTTAGTTTCCTATATTCTTGGTTCTAGTTGATTAATTGGTGACTCTTGAGTTATCAAACTCATCGTGATTGATAATTGTTATCTTTGTTGATTGATTTAGATTCCTATAACTCTAGTCTTTCCTTAGGAGTTCACTGGGACTTTAGGTGTTAAATTGATTTGTCCACTTGACTTACCTTCATAGTTAGAGGTTAACTTAGTGGGAGCAAAAATATAATTCTCATCACCATTGATAAGGATAACTAGGATAGGACTTCCAGTTTTCATATCTTGCCAAGAGTTTTATTAGTTATTAATTTATTAATTCCTGCAATTTATTTCTCTTGTTCAAAACCTTTTCAAAACCCAAAAATACTGTTTTCCATAACCAATAATAAATCATACTTTCCTGCAATTCCTTGAGAAGACGACCCGAGGTTTGAATACTTCGGTTTATAAATTTTATTGGGTTTGTTTCTTGTGACAACCAAACATTTGTACGAAAGGATTTTCTGTTGGTTTAGAAGCTATACTTACAACGCGATTATATTTGTGAATTTCTTTACCGATAGGAAATTCGATCGTCAGTAGACTCCCAACTTGACTTGGGAGTTGATTAATAGGAGACCCTTGAGTTGAGATACTCAAGAATTAATTGGTAATTGCAAGTTGTTGGCTAGCTCTCTAGTTACTAATGCTAATCCTTCCCAGGGGAGAGGATTAGGACTTGTGAATAGAAGTTAGCTCAATTACTTGACTTTTCTTTATTCGGTAAAGGCTAAGTAAGTAAAAACAACAAGCCATAATTAATTAATCCTGGGAAAATTCAACAAGGATAGAACTTCCGATTTATCTTCTCCCAGTCAAGGCTTTTTATCATAAATCTCTCGTTCATATTCTTCGCTTTGATTCTATTCTCTAACTTCAAATTTCTCAGAAACCTCCTGATCAATAAATAGCACTCTCTTAGCAACTCATTGGGGGACAACTTGGGATTCATACTCCCAGTATTTTATTCTTAAATTGTGACAAAACCCCTTTCTAAATTGATACGCAGAATTTTCAATGGTTAAGAGCTATACTCGCAACGTCAGTTCATTATAAATTCTTAATCGACAATTTTCTGCCTCGTCAGGTAACAAGCTCTAAATAAGTAAAATAATATATTATATATTTTGGATGATTCAAATAATTAATAAGACGTTCTGCTGTTGTTGTATAGTCATCTATCATTTATACAATTATACACTACTACTAATTTTTTCCTATAAATTAATCATAACCACTCTTTGTTTTTATCAAAAAACACTCTTAAAATAGCACACTCTTTTCTCTTTTTAAATTAAAATACACTATCTTTTTCAACAAACTCACTCTCACTCCCACTTGGATAAATACACTTTCAACAAAATTCTTTTCTTCAAAAATCCTAAACCCTTCTACTATACTAGCTTTCACTTTCACTCTCTCTTGGATGAATACTAAGCCTCACCCCCACCCAATTTTAAACATACATGCGATATGTGTGTTGAGCAACGCGTTTCCTGCATGTTGGAAAAAGCAGATTCTCATTCGGCAACACATCTATGGGTGGTAATGAATAGAGTATGGTAGCATTTAGACCCAACTCTAACTGTATTCATGAATTGATTTTTCACTAAAACTTAATTCTACTCTACCTGTGAATTTTTAATATGTCAACCCTAATCCTATCCGTCGTCAACTCGCTGGTATCCGGCTCTACCTGCAGATTATAAAAAAATACAATATTCAATATTCTAATGAGATTTTAAGATTGTAATTTGATATTTATATATTATTAAATAGATTTGATTTTTATATAAACAAAAGTGTTAAACTTTCCATTCAAGATCTTGACTTAATGGTTAAATTTTTTTTATATAAATGAAAGGCTTTTGATTTGATACTCACACATCTTATATATGTATGTATGTATGGTGAATTCTATCTAATTCTTTCTAATAACATGTATGATGTGTAAGCTGCTAATTGAATGTTATTTTAATCTGATAACTAACTGTACTTATAACTTGAGTTACTTCAATTTGAGTTAATATTTTAATGATAATAGAATTATTTTGTAATTAAGTTATTATTTAAAATGGGTGATTATATAATTTTTTAAAATATTAATAAGGGATTCTGGTACAGAGTTTTGAAAAAAAATGATTATGTTAAATAAATATTATAAACTTCTAATTCAAAGGCCATGAAAAGTGTTGATTGTGACAAAATGTCAAATTTTAGTCACTGTACTAATATTTTATGATAAATATGAGATACTCGCTACTTAAAAATAAGAGAAACTCATAAATGTTTTGTTAAAAAAGAATAATTTGAAAAAAAATTTTAATTATTAGTACTTTAAAAAATTATATAATTACCTAT
>NC_029776.3:75323874-75329632 GCF_000817695.3 Arachis duranensis | reverse complement strand
GGATTGATGGGATAGAATTGTTGTTGTCATTCCTAAGCACGTCACCTATTCAAAGCCCTAAATGTACCCAAGTTGACCGACATTCACGCGAGCCAAGAAAAAGCTATTACTTACTAGCTACATAGGTTTTATGATTTTTATAGAAAAGAAGTGGGAACTAGCTAGATTATATTCGAATGTGTGATAAGGTTAGCAAACCTGCTGCTTCCATTTGTCATATTCAAGAAACACATGCATTACACCAAGAAATTACCGTATGCGGTTTTCAAAGCTAATCACATGCATTGTGTGATTTGAAGAGTTGTTAGCTTTTTGTCCGGATGCGAATGTGACTGTGAATTTGTTGATTAACTCCAAAACGCAGAAGTAGAATCACATTCTTCACTTGTCTTGAAATTCTGTACAATAGTACTATAGCTAGTACACTTTCTTTTTTATGGTAAAATGTTAGGAAAGTTTTCAGGTGTGACAAGCCACTTTACTGGCATAGCGCTATGTAAGTGTGCAGAGCCATTCAGATATACATTAAAGAATTTGAATGATGTAGATTTTGTGTTAAGGTTGTGATGTAAATTTCAATAGGAATGGTGCAGGGTGCTCCTTAAACCGGTGGAATTCATGATCTTGGCAGATAAATTTAATGACCTGTTGTGTGTCCTTACATTGGATATTGTCATTTTGGTAAGCCGATGCTAAAGGGGAGCCGTCAGCTGACAGTTGTAGCCAAGGCAAAAATTGGGCTATGCATTTTTGTTGGAATTTGTGGGCTTCATAATATGTGAAGAAAAAATTGTTGGCAAGAGTTGAAGACTTTGGTACTGATCTTTAAAACAAAAAGTTGCTAGGCCTTGGGAGAGGGTATAGGACTATTTAGAAATATTCAAGTGCATTATGAAAAATGCTGGACTGGTGTTATAGTGAAAAATTTAAAATTTCGAGTGCCTAATATTGGTTGAATAGGAAGAATTGATGATCCAGTTATGTTCACAGTTCAAAAGTTTTAATTTAAATTCCAAACATAAAAAAAATTTATAATTTTTTGAACAGGAGAATTTTTGTAAAAATTTGAAACTACTTCAATTATGCTAAGGTATATTTAGCCTTAGTTTGATAAAATTTTTCTATCAAAAGTACAAGTATTTCATTTTGTGTTTCGTAAATAAAAGGACTTATGTGCTTATGCTTATGGTTTATAAAAATCGGGGATGGTTTTAAAAGTATCTAAGGAGGAACTTATCAAAATTCTAAAGCCTAAAATGATTTCATACATGAATTAATTTTAAATTTAAGTCATGCATTTATGTTTGTTAAAAATTTTGTAAATTTTGTAAATTATTTTACTAAATGTAATTGTTGTTGCTCGTATTTATTAAAAGTTATTTTTAATTTGATTTACAAAAACATAAATGTTTCAACTTCTAAAAATCATATTTTAAGAAATTATTTTTTATAAGTAATTTTTAAAAAATAAAAATGTTACCAAAGCAAGCGTTAGTCTGATTTAGGATGTGAGGGATTAGTACGACGAGTTATGGTTAACATTTTATGATAGGGAATTAAAGTTTTGTTATAAAAAGAATCAAAATTTGATTGATTTAATCGATAGAGTTGGATAATTGTGGTCGGTTTAAGTCCAAATTGTTATAATGATAAATTTTAACTATATAATGAATAATTTGTAATTGAAAAGACCCACTAACTTTTATTTCAGTCGACATTTAAATTTATATTTTAAATTTTTTAAAAGGAAGAATTGAAAAATTTTATTTTAAAATATTATTATGATACATCTTTAAATCTTTAATTGTTATTATGGTTGGTATCTTTAATTTTGTTTTAGTCAACCAAACACGTTTTTTAATTACTCTAGATATGTATTTATCTAGAACGATTTTGTGCGGAACTGCGAATCCTCCAAATAGAATATGAGCTGATGATTAAATATAAATTTAAAAATTTAATAGATAATTAAACAAATTTTGTGTTACAAATTGTGATGATCAATTAAGAGTGATAGGTGATGGACATATTATTTAATGGATCGATGCAATTAGCATATTAATTTTTTTGTAAGATCTTAGAAGGTTAAAAATTATTAAAAAATAAAGTACGAAATAAATGTTGAGAAATAAGATCATAGTTGTCAGAATCGAACCGGTGATCGAACCGATCAGGTTATTAGATTACTGGGTCACTGGTTCAACCGGTGGATCACTGGTTGAACCGGTTGATTCGGTACTATGTAAATAAAAAATAAAAATAGTCATAAGTTTAAAATTATAATTTAAAATACATATTTATACTAATATTTTAAAAATATCAAGTTATTTTAAAATAATATGGACCAAAAATAATAAGTATTTTGTTATTTTTATTAAATCATAAATATTTTTATTTTGTTTTCATATTAAAATAACTATTATTTTTAAATTTTAATAATTTATTAATTACTTTATATCTATTATATTGTTATTATTATATATGACAAATATTTATTAAAAAATAATACTAATAGATATTATATAAGAGGAGTGCTAGGGGACCAGCAGAAATTGTGATATATAGCCATCAATTAGCCATCATAGGTGTGTTTAACTGTGAGAGATTATATCCAATGGTGCAGGATTACTCATTTTATTTTTGATGTCTAATTGATGGCTATATATCACAATTTCTGCTGGCCCCCTAGACTTTCTCATTATATAATTATAAAAAATAAATGAGTTTATAATTATTATTAAATAAAAATATAATTAATTTAAAAATGAGTAAATTTATAACTAAATTTAAAATAAAGTATATAGAAGTAAGTTATTTGATAAAAGATATATACATATATATTATAATTTGTATAAAGTATAATGAAAATCATCACAGCCTGGTGGCTATGCATAGCACCTCTTCTCAAGAGGAGAGGGATTCAAGCCCCATATGTAACATTTTGTTAAAATTTAGTTCTTAACCGATTCGGTTAAACCGATCTTTACCGAATTCGACCGATTTTTACCGATTCGCACCAGGTTTAACTGATTTCCAGCAGGTTTATACCTTATTCGGTCCATATATCGGACCGGACCGGTAAAAAATCCGATTTACTGGTTTTTTGGTTGAACCGACGAGTCCGGTCCGATTTTGATAACACTAAATAAGATGCTATATTTTATTTTCACCCATTTTTTTATTAAGTTTCAAATACGTCAATCATTTACCCCGTATATATATGGTGGAGGAGACCAAGAGGCACAACTGAGATGGTTCCATTATTTCTAAAAAAAATTCCAGGATTGGAATAATTTGAGAACAATGTAGGGGTACGAAAAAATGAATTTGGATGCTCTAAATTTTAAATTTGTACTTTCGAGGATAAAGTGTGATCTTCTACTCTTAAATGATTTTTCTCTCATATTTATTGTTGATTCCACCTATAAAATAAATGGTGAGAGATCACGCTTTACTGTCTGAAGTGAAATTCAAACTTTAAAGAATCCAAATCCCAAAAAAATAGGGGAACATTTGTTAAGCAACATGGTAACTGCATAGATGAGCAGCATATTATTTTGCGCATTTAATTAAAAATGAAAATACACATTGTGTTGATGTATTTTTCGTATAATAAATAAATATTATTATTTGTTAATTTAAACCGTATTGTTTAAATTATTGATAATTTTTTTTTGTGATTCAAATTATTGATTCGGATTAGTTCTTAAAAAGATCATTCATTCTATAAGTTGGTGCATGAAAGATTTTTTTTAATCTATTTTGTCATTTAAAGATTTTAAATTAGTCGTGTTAGTCATTCCGTCGCTTTATTCATTGATGTTATCAAAATTTACTAATGTGACACATGAAATGACACTTCGATACACACTTTCAGGTCTTAATTAACTTTTAATATGATTAGTTTATGAAATTAAATTAAATCAAAATTAAACTGGGGGAAGAACTCAAGGCATTGGGATTTCTCATATCTACTCTCCACAAACCCAACCAACTTGGCATGTAGAGATTCACAACGGGACGTTGTCGTTATACCAGCGAAAAATGGGCCTCTGATGCAGGTTGCCGCCCATGCGGTTTTTTTGCGGCACAATTCCTTCACACGTTTCGACTTCCTGAACCCTCACACCTCCAGCAACGTCTCCCATTGCGCCTCGAACTCGTCAATCTCTATGTCCACAAGCTTGCAGTGTCTAAATAGTTCGGTGAATGGGGAGTCATATATTTTGGAGGTCGCATTACGAAGCACATACGAAGCAGAATCCTTACACTCTCAAGTTCTAGCCTAACTTGACTTGGTTATGCTAATACCTAACTCTTCACTCTTAGTGCTCACCTAACTAGGAAAGGGGTACGTCACTAGTACAAGATACAAGATTAGCTTTCCTTTGATTTGGTTCCTCATTCTGGCGTAATGCTCCTTTGACCAGAAAACGCTGTCCAAGTTTACTAAACTTCTTCAAAGAACTCTTCTCGGAACATAAACTTCCAAAAACTAGTTATCTCTCCTTACCTCAGAAAAACTCCATACCTTTCTTTTATGTGTCCTTGCATGTTGTTGAGTTGTTGTCTCTTAGGTCAACTCTGTGATCTTTGTGCTACCAACTTATGACATCACCTTTTTCAGTTAATCCCCGAATTAAAAATTTGAGTCTGACATACGCTTGCTTGACCAGAAGCCTCAGGGAAGCTAAGATAAACTTTTTCAATGGTAAACCCAGATTTGAACCCTTGAGAATAGCTACTTGGTCTGCAAGAAACAATCTTGGCCATTGATTTGCAGCAATTGTTAACAGAAGTCACTTTCTCCACTGATGAGCGGATAATTTGTATGCTTTTTGGCATTGTTTTTAGTATATTTTTGGTATGATATAGTTAGTTTTTAGTATATTTTTATTAGTTTTTAGTTAAAATTCACTTTTCTGGACTTTACTATGAGTTTGTGTGTTTTTCTGTGATTTCAGGTATTTTCTGGCTGAAATTGAGGGACCTGAGCAAAAATCTGATTCTGAGACCAAAAAGGACTGCAGATGCTGTTGGATTCTGACCTCCCTGCACTCGAAGTGGATTTTCTGGAGCTACAGAAGCCCAATTGGCGCGCTCTCAACGGCGTTGGAAAGTAGACATCCTGGGCTTTCCAGCAATATATGATAGTCCATACTTTGCCCAAGATTTGATGGCCCAAACCGGCGTTCAAAGTCACCCTCAGAATTCCCAGCGTTAAACGCCGGAACTGGCACAAGGATGGGAGTTAAACGCCCAAATTGGCACTAAAGCTGGCGTTTAACTCCAATAAGAGTCTCTACACGAAAATGCTTCATTGCTCAAGCACACACCAAGTGGGCCCGGAAGTGGATTTTTATGTCATTTACTCATTTCTGTACACCTTAGGCTACTAGTTTTCTATAAGTAGGACCTTTGACTATTGTATTGGGGGGTCTTTTGATCTTTGGATTGTTTTAGATCCTTTGATCATCTTTGGACATTTAGTTCTTAGATTATTGGGAGGCTGGCCATTCGGCCATGCCTAGACCTTATGCTTATGTATTTTCAACGGTGGAGTTTCTTCACACCATAGATTAAGGTGTGGAGCTCTGCTGTACCTCGAGTATTAATGCAATTACTATTGTTCTTCCATTCAATTCCGCTTGTTCTTGTTCTAAGATATCACTTGTTCTTCAACTTGATGAATGTGATGGTCCGTGACACTCATTATCATTCTCACCTATGAACGTGTGACTGACAACCACCTCCGTTC
>NC_029776.3:75318917-75319369 GCF_000817695.3 Arachis duranensis | reverse complement strand
GAACCCCCTTTGCTCACCAAAGAACTGGGTGACTTGTCTAGGCAGAAACTGCCTCAAAAGAGGCAGGGTCCTGGGAAGTTTTCTATACCTTGTACCATAGGCACCATGACCTTCAAGAAGGCTCTGTGTGACTTAGGGTCAAGTGTAAACCTCATGCCCCTCTCTGTAATGGAGAAATTAGGGATCTTTGAGTTGCAAGCTGCAAAAATCTCACTAGAGATGGCAGACAATTCACGAAAACAAGCCTATGGACTTGTAGAGGATGTTCTGGTTAAAGTGGAAGACCACTACATCCCTACTGATTTCATAGTCCTAGAGACTGGGAAGTGCATGGATGAATCCATCATCCTTGGCAGACCCTTCCTAGCCACAGCAAAGGCTGTGATTGATGTAGATAGAGGAGAGTTGATCATTCAAGTGAATGAAGAATCCTTGGTGTTTAAGGCCCAAGA
>NC_029776.3:75313398-75315038 GCF_000817695.3 Arachis duranensis | reverse complement strand
TCTTCGTGGTATAGGCGAGAACTGATGTCGGCATTCAAGAGAATCCGGAAGGTTTAACCTTGTCTGTGGTATTCTGAGTAGGATTTAATGATTGAATGACTGTGACGTGCTTCTAACTCCTAGCAGGCGGGGCGTTAGTGACAGATGCAAAAGAATCGATGGATTCTATTCCGGCCTGACCGAGAACCGACAGCTGAATTCCGCGTGCTGTGACAGAGCATATGCAATCGCTTTCACTGAGAGGATGGGAGGTAGCCACTGACAACGGTGAAACCCTTGCTTAAGCTTGCCATGGAAGGGAGTAAGAAGGATTGGATGAAGACAGTAGGAAAGCAGAGAGACGGAAGGGAAGGCATCTCCATGCGCTTATCTGAAGTTCCTACCAATGAATTACATAAGTATCTCTATCTTTACCTTTGTGTTATTTTCGTTCATCACCATTACCATTTGAGTTTGCCTGACTAAGATTTACAAGATGACCATAGCTTGCTTCAATACTAACAATCTCCGTGGGATCGACCCTTACTCGCGTAAGGTTTATTACTTGGACGACCCAGTGCACTTGCTGGTTAGTTGTGCGAAGTTGTGTAATGTCATGGTATTGAGCTACCAAGTTTTTGGGGCTCATGACCGGGGATTATGAGAGTTGTGAAAAAGTATTGTTCACAATTTCGCGCACCATCCACCTATCCCAAATTGGAGTGGCAGAGACTTGGTCAATAGGAGAATAACACACGATGCATGCAGGAGGAAATAAGTTACCTTTAACTTCTGCCTTAGTTTGATGTGGTTTGAATATTAGACCTCAACCTTTCTTGCCTAACCTTCTCTTTCTTTCTTCCTTGGTGAATAGCTTAAGAACAAAACTTTCTGTATCCTCTCTGAGTTCTGACCGTATGAAAATAGGTGAACGTTGCTTTTGTGGAAGTAAGTCGGAGGGATTGGCTTGAGAGATGAAATCTGGTTTCGGTTTGCTAGTTGACCCAACTGAATTTCTTGCTTTGTGTTATGTGGGCTTCCTTTGGATTGTCACCTCAGCAGCAGGTTCAATTTATTCCATAGTGGGTTGCAACTATATATTGAGTAGTGGCCTGCATCACTCAAACAAAATAATCAAAACTAATTGGGTAATTAACCCAATAATATAACGTTTTTCGTGATCAATTAATTTAGTTAATTTCTTAACACAACACCTTATTTGTCATACCAATGTATTAGTAAAGGGATTGAATAACGTCAAAATTTTACTATGTTCTGATGAACAAGAAAAAATTGTAACCCTTTGTAACTTTAAAGATCTGAATAAGCTCACTTAAAATGTAATCTTTTAGGTATTTTCGCAAAACACGTATTTACCGGGAGAGACGGACCCAGGCATTAGAGGAGGAGGCACTTGCCCCCACTAGGTTTAAACAAAAAATAAATCTATATAAATTAATATATTTGTTTCATTGTAATTAATTTTTATCCCACAAAAATTTGTAAAATTTTATTTTGAGATTCATGTTAAAAATATTTTTTTTATTAAATTTAACGTGTAATAATATTTATTTTGTTAAATTTGATTTAATATCCAAATTAAAAATAAGTAAAAAAATTAATAAACAGTGATCATATAATTTTTTAATTATCAGTATTTT